>NW_024104740.1:0-259321 GCF_003945595.2 Pipra filicauda
ACATTTCTGAGGTTTGTTTGTCTTCGAGAAGAGACAAAATTACTTGGGTTTTGTTTGGTTATTTTTTCTTTTAGTCACAACTATCAAGGGGATGTTCTCCTGAGTCCCAATTTAAGAGTGACCAAGGGTTTGTTGTATTGTCCTGAAAAACAGAAAACTTTCTAAATCTCTTTGGTCGCTGTCTTAATCTTTCTCTGAAGTCCTATGGGAACCTATTTTGTTTTTCTGCACTGGGATTTGGGTAAGGCTATCGTTTACAAGCCAGTGACAGATGAGGCTGTTCTTTTTTCAGGAGCTGTTAAATACAGTTCTGACTGGAATGTACCAATCACAGACTTCCCGATGTTACTTTGATTTAACTGCAGAGTTGAAAAATATTGGCATCAGTCCTGCAGTGCCTGTTTTCCTACTGAGCAGCTACACACATTTTAAAAGGACAATTCAGTTGAAATCACAATGAAAGTATATCTCAACAGATATTTCTTTCCTTTAAAGTCCTACTATCACCCTCCACTTTCTACACAAAAAGAAGCTGTTACAATTTATTCAATAAACATCTGTCATGCCACGCATTTGTCACCAAAGCTCTTTAGAAAAGAGATTTTCAGGTACGGCAAGGTATGTTCAGATATTCATTTGGAAGGATTTGGGCATTGCTGCCCTAACTTCCAGCTCAGCACCATAGATGGCACCATGATGTCCCGTCATGTCTATATGAGACCCACTGCACATTTATTAAATTTTATAACTGCAGGAATTGCTAGAGTTATGTGATAATAATTATTAATATTGTAATTGTTTAGGCCTCTCTTATGCAAAACCAGTTTAAAAAGTAAAGACCAGATTGAGTCAACTAAGACAAAACCAGCTGGCAAAGGCAGAAAATGTATGACAAAACATGTGCTTCCATTTGTATAGGCACACAAACAACATAAACACACCTGTAAGCAATTGCCTTTCATTATGGCTGCTGCTTATCTCTGTTTCCACTGGTTTCAACTACTGTTGTGATAATGTGGTTTGTTCATGTATTGCTGGCAGCAGAGATGAGATTCTTCCCACTAACATCAAATCTGAATTTTGTTACTCTTTTCACAAAATTAAAATGAGAGCCATGCTCTCCAGATAGTCTCATGCACAGCTTTAACAAACACATGCAGTTGTCGTGATTCAGAAAATGCTAAAGGTCCTCTTGCTTAGACAGACACTCCTAATTAATTTGATTATAGGGAATTTCAGTGTCCACCAGCAAAAACTGCAGTTATTGATTGAAACAGGGCTTTAGAAAGTAATGTGCCTTTATTAGCACTCAGCTTTAAATTTTTGATTATGTGCAGAGGAAGAGGTAAGATTTACACTTTTTCAGGTTTAGTTCAGTCTGAAAAAAATTAATTCCCCTTCAGCAGGTGTGAATAGCTGATCCAGAAGCAATATAAAATCCAACCTGCCCCACACTGTCAGCTAACTATGGAAATACAGGTATCCACTCTCCGTAGATTCACCTTTCAGCACTTTAACCTCCATTTCCCATCAGTTTCCCATCTGATTTATGAAAGGAACTACTTGGTCATCTCAACGACAGCAAAAGGCCACAAACAAAACACCCACTTTATCAGTGGGAAAAGTTTTATGTATGGTGTAGAACTTTTTCTTTGGGAAAACAATTGTATCCTGGTGTTAGGAAGTCTGGCACAGTAATCATAGTGTTATTTTCATCAGTGTATGGACAGTTGGAGGCAACACACTCTGGGAGTGTAAAAAGAACTCTCCTCACATCTCTGAAAAGTTGTTATAGTTTCAGTTACTATCCATTTACTAATGCTGAAATGTAAACCAGAAAGGCCAAAGGCTCACTTTCAAAATCCTAGCTAAGACTGAATTTTTTAAGAGAAGAAAGTTATCTTTTTACTTATATATTAAGTCCAGACTATATTGAAGAGAAAAGCATAAAAGTTAATAACATTAGTGGTTGCGTATACAGTGTTTATCATGTTCAGAATACATCGGTACTTTAAAAAAGGTGATTCCAAAGAGCTTTTATGCCTTCTTGCTACCTTCGTAGTGGCTGTGCCCCTCCTACAGCCCTTTGGAGTGATTTAGAATCTACCATCATCATTGATGACAACAATAACTACTACTTTTGCCAAAATATATCAGAAAAGTTGCACAGACATATCTGGTAGACTCTCTTGCAGTCAGAGCAGGGTTTCAGTCACCATGGTGCTGAAGGCAAACGCCCTTGAGTTAGTGAATTGAAACTGCAGAACCCATCTCAGCATCAACAGAGCACCCCATTCTTCCTCCACTGTTGCCTGGTAGCTCGGAAACACTTGTCATGGAGGAGGCAGTCTTCCCACTGAACATGAGTACTAACACAAGTACACAGGTTCCAGAGGACAATGAGAAAGCTCCCTCCTTTCCTTTCTAAGTTTGTAAAGCAGCAGCCTTCTGTCAATTAACACCTCAAGTCATCAGGCACAGCTCATTATCTGCCCACGATTATACTGAAAAGCATGGCAGAACCTACTGTATTCAAACAAAGTGGAAGTGGATCCTCAGGATAGAGTTCATGAGTAAACTACAGACAAGGCTGCAACCATGTTTGCCCTAGACACATGCTTTATCAGAGAAAGAATAAGGAGTTTCAGTTCCTCATCTGAACATGTCTTGGTTGCAGGAATTTCTGCCCAGTCTCTTCCATACTAGACCCAAAGAACAAAGTATACCAAAGTTGATGAAAGAAGAGTAGGAAAACGCACCTAAATCCTTCTTCCTGTGTAGATCAATTTAATAGTGCACAGGAAAGGCATACTCCAAGGTCTCTTCCATTCCCGGAAAGGTTTGTATTGTACAGGAAGGGCATACTCCAAGGTCATATTCCAAGGTCCTCTTCCATTCCTGGAAAGGTTGTATAATCCCAAGACCTTCCAAATGTGACCAAGCATGATACGATCATTAATGAAATCTTTGCAGGAAATGCAGAATTTGTACAAGCATGTACCATCATTAAGAGAAGAAAAGAGAATCATAGGCTCAGACAGGCAGAATTATGAAATGCTGAGACTTGTACATTCATAAAAATAGAAGGAAATCCAGAATTCACCAAAGAAGATTTAACCAAAATGGAACAAGAAGTTTATTTATGTATTTTCAAGTAGAACAAATTCATCATAATGGTTGCCCATCACACGTATTAAGTGCCTCTGGAAAACAAAACATATGACTCCAGCAGTTGCTGTATTCTTTAGGTATTTTATGTGGGAAAACTATATCTATTTATCTACAGCAAAACTGGCAAGTTTTTATATGAAGTTTTGCCAAAATTTTTGTTAACCATAAAATATGAGAGTATAAGAACATATGCCATGCCTTCTGGGCATAATCGTACTTACAGCAACATAAATCAGGAGTTACTTCAGGAAAGCTGAAAAAAAATTCTTTATGAAAGAAAATCAAAGACAGAGTGCTCCGAGCTGATTGTGACACAGGTGTGTGAGTGTAACACCTCTTTTCTGATTATATTATTTCATTTTTTAGGATGACATAAAGTTATTGAGAGCCTGGTTATTTAATAAGGAAAAAAATACGGTGCAAAAGTGAAGAGGCAACACCTCATGAGCTTGGCATCTTCATGTCTCTTTTAACCATCTGGCTGAGTTTCGTGCTGAATAAATAGGGCCCATGTGTTTAGCAGCTTTTTTTTGTACCAGTACTTCTAAGAACAGGTCTTCAGAACTAACACAATATAGATACAGGCAACAGATGTTTGGCTTAGGACCCTTTCTTCACTCTCTCCCTTTTACTCTATACAGAAATTATAGCTGAATTATAACTAAAAGAGTTAAAAAGTACTTAACGTTGAATCACCCTCATTTGCAACCCCCCTTTTTTTAATGAATGGTTAAAATTCTCCTGAAACATGCAATGATGGGGAAAATCATCTTCATGTTTTATCATGCAGACTTGGGAATAAAGCTTAGCTAAAGCCTCGGTCAAGATGAGCTAACTCAAATGCATTTTTGCATGCTAAACATAAAATAAAAATAAAAATGGTTATTCCTTCCCATTTGTTGCCTCTTGTTAGCCCACCTTCCAGAATATCACATTCTACAGGTCAAGACTTCTGTCAGATAGTTGTGTAGTATGAATTGCAGTGCCATTCCCCAACAATTGGTCAGGGATAAAAGTAAATGGAATGGGTTCAAAGTCTATCAAACAGCTTTAGGAGACCTTAGAAGATCCCAAAGGCAGACACACTGGGAGCTGTGGGAAGGTGTGTGGAAAGCCGTGCACAGCCCCACTCTCTTCTGACCGCTTGTATAGGGAACTAGACAGTTTTCTTCTTATGGGAAACAAGGTTAACCTCTTTCTTTCTGGTCTTTCGAATCTCAGACAACAAACATAAATGATTCTGGGTAAAAAAGAGTCCATTGAACCACAGCATATAAATTTCTCTTCCATTTAAAGTCTGGCTAAGCACTGTTTTTTTCAAGAAACATCTCAATGTTAGCCATGGCTCCATATTTCCTTCACATGAATAACAACTTGCATTGGCCATTAGCCACCTCTCCACAAGACCCCTCTTTGTGCCCACCCGATCAGAAATACAATCACTTCAAGATGTGAAGTGGAAACTCAGAGGGTGGAACTGTGTCAGAAAACATCCTGTAGCAATAACGCTGTCCTGACAGGCTTTAAACAAGATTAAGTATTCTCTGCCTAACTCTAGCGCAAAAAGCTGTCTTGTGCACTAGCTAATTTGACAAAAATGTGACTCTCAGCTCAGACTGGCTCTAGATCAAGCCTGCCTTGGTAGGTGAGACAGTGAGGCATAGCACTATTCAATGTGGAAGCTCAGCCTAAGACAGAAGTTTGGTTACAAATATGGTATTACTCAGACAAGGTGAAAACATTTTGACAGATGAATTTTAGACCAGAAAACTCAATTTCTGTCAAACATCTCAAGGGAATGTGTTGATTTTTAAGTAATTTATCTGAAAGTGTCAAAGTATTTTCAACTTTTTTTTTTTTATTTTGACAGTATCAAAATATTTTGTTTAGATACAGTGAAAACCTTTTTTTATTGTTTCATCAATTGATTTTATGATATTCATTTTGACATAGCATAGTAAAATGAATATTTACTACAGCTGATAATTTTATATTATGATATGTCAACATAATCATAAAATACTGTCAAAACATTTTAATGTTTCCCAAGTCTTCATTTCTCAAAGACTTTAGGACATTTGGTTTGCTTTAACTCATGATTAAATATATGAGGAAATAACAAAATTTCTCAGTGGATAAGGACTCTTTTTCATAAACTGCTCAAGATTCTGCAACTTTGTTTTACAATGCTGCATTGCAAATAGTGAGTCTCACACTAAAATCCTCTATGTGAAAATTACTGGAGATGATCCTTTATATTGGCAAAAATAAAGGAAAATTGAACAAAAAGATAAAAGCTTATCAATGTTGTTTTTCTCACATACCTGAAAAGACTTTGAGTTTGAGGAATACAAGGTGGTGGACTAGAAGAATTCTGCATTTTAGAGAGACAGATGAATACCAAGTGAAGATTAATTTTGTTTCATTCTAGTTCTAGCCTAGAAATTGCTGTAACAAGAACTCTGGACTGTGAATCCCTAGTGTCACTATTCCCATCTGCTTCTGAGGTGGGCTCAGCTGACAAAGTTTATGAGATGAAGAGTTAAAGTTTATAAAAGAAGAAAAAAAATTATGAATGGATAAAAGAAGACATTTCTGATAACTAGTTGCAGAAATTTAGGTTTTAAATAATAAAAATCTTAAATATATTTTCTATTTATTTTAAAATATTCTGTATTTTTATATGCATAAAATCAAATATGTTTAAAAGTGTAAACCCATTTCCAACCCTATGACCTCCCTAAAAAACCTAAAATTCTGTGTTCTCTCCTAGCCACAGTTTGATAAGCCTTGAGAAGTTGGAGGCAAAGAATGAGATGTTAGGCAGACTTCTGATTACCAAAACAGATACTACTTAGAGTTACTTTAGCACCCTTGAAATTTTTGAATGAAAAAAGTAAACAGTACAAGGATAGTTCAAAGATGTAAGGTTTAATTACTATTTGATTTATTTATTCTTTCAATTTCCAGAAGTGAGGACAAGCATTTTAAGACAAAGTAATCCATAAGTCAGAACTCATGATGTATTGCATCACGCAAGGGGAAAAAAAAAGGAAAAGTTGCACATTGTTGAAAGATGATAGTAACCCTTGTGTTTATATGTCATAGTCCTGGAGATGCAATCTTACAAAACAGTAGGTAAAATCCAGCTAGTGCAAATGCAACAGATGTTTTTTCGGGAAAGGAGAAATATGTTACAGAGGATTACACCCTGCAAGAAAGATGTTAGGTAGAGTGTTATATCACCATTAGATTCATCATATGCTTTCCCATGTTCCTCACTTGAAACCAGGCTGATAACCTCAAACAGTTTGTAATTGAAGGAGCAAATGCCTCCTGTAAGTAACCTGTCTTATTAATCTTTTTTTTTTCCATTTTCACTATAAAAGATAAAGAAAAAAGAAGGTTTTAGTGACTTTTTTGGGCCTTGGGCCAGCATACTAACTATTCAAGGAATGTTTCACCATCCAGTAGACTCAGGACTAAAATGGACAAACTTTCCCACAGATTCTGCCAATGTATTTGAATTCTGCCTATAATAACAGTACTGCTATTCCCAGTACCAGGCCTTTTGTGCACAGACAATCTCAGCTAAGTCCAAATTACATAAAGAATAAAAATGTGTACTGAGATGTAAATTTTAAGTTCATTTCCCTTTGTGTTTTTCTCAGATATCTAGGCAAACACTGCTAACCTCTCCAACAGCACAGCAAAGGCATATGTCTTTAAAACAAATGGGAGCTGCTTGCTTCTGGGGAAAAGCAGTTTAATTAGGTAATAATATTTCAGTGTCATGCTGCCACGGGAAGACTAGGCAGTGCTCACATCCTCTGTGAGCTGAGCAGAGGGTTAGTCTAAACGTGAGTAAATCAGAGATGTGGGGCTAAGATGGCTTAAATTCTTCCACCTGAACAATAAATAGTGAACGAACCCTGAACAATAGTGAATAAGCTACCTAATGTTTCATTTTCTTCTTTGAAAATCCAGCAATAGCAATAATGTTTATTGACTGTCTGTTTGGTCATTACCAGTAGTTTGCAGTGTTTCCTGGATGAAATAAATTGCTATCAACTTAAGAAAAATATTGAGAAAAATATTACATGGCTAAACTTTCTTGTTTATATTCAAAATATGGATTTTTTTTTATTGTAATAGAGATTTGAGGCTGCCAGAAATTTCCAGACTCTGTGCCCTATGCATTTTATTTCAGTCTGTTTATCATCATGACTTTCTTTCTGCATATTTCATTATAAGAAAATATTTTTACATGAAGAGATTACCAAGGAAAGAAAATAACATTGAAAGCAAGAGTCTAATGTGTGGTTCTATGCAGATGTGATACTGGAATGCAGATCTGAGTTACTATAGTTTTAAATAGAGTATTTATGTGTCATTGTCCTAGTTCTACACTTAGAAAATAGCAACTTGCTCAACAATTCGTGCTTGTCTTACTACTGGGAAATGAAGGAAAAAGTTAACCATTGTTAACTAGAAGACACTATTTCTGCTATGCTATATGGACAACCCTTAATACAGCAGGTCAGATACACACCTATGCAGTAATCCAGTTGGTGAGTTCCCATTCCCACCAGGATCCAACTGGCAGCTTCCTGGCCAAACTAGTCTTCTGACACTTCTCCTGGCCTGCCACCCTTCCGTGAGAGCCGACAGCAGCCTGACCATAAACATCTCTTCCTTTGCCTGCAAGGAGCCAGGATCTGCAAGGCTGAGCTGCAGTGAACACCCCGTGTGAGGAAAGGCTTGTGTCTGAAGGACTCCTTCTGTTCCATATGTATGCAGTCAAGCTGGAGCTGTGAGCTGTTTTGAAGCCTGGGGAAAAGCACTTGAAACCTGAACTGTGCTGAAAAACCAGGGCACCCCATGGCATGCTGTAGTCCCTTTGCCAGACTGTCCTCTCGGCAGTGGCTCTTTTGGCACCGTGACACAGCTTCGTGGACAGTTTCTCTATCAAGCAGGTCCCCTACCACAGGCTTCTATTTCTTGCTTCCTTCAGGTAGTACAGCCACAGGTAGTGCACATCATGAGGACCTACCTGCTGCCATTCCCTGTGGCCTGGGACACCTTACTGACTGAAGGCATCTGAAGGTTTTTTGAGCTTAAGTAGGTGACAAGTATGAAGTTGAAATGCAGCTAAACTCTCTAATTTCCGTTTGGGCTGTGTTCCCAAAGATCCTGGAGCAAGCTCAGCTTTTAGTGCCACTTAACATATGGTAAAACATAAGAAACTCAGTTGCTTTGATTACAGGCTATGAGAAAAGCAAACAGGATCAAGGATATAACAAACTGTGGCCAAAATGTGTTCTGTGTTCATCAATATGTACGTACTCTGGGACAGGTAAAGAAAGCAGCCTGATTAAAGCCTTTCCATCATATTACAGTCTATTTCCTATATTTCTTCTGCCCTGGTGGAGGAGTTTTCTCCTAGGGTACATCCTAGGGAAATGCTTTGAGACTGAGCCTTGACCTTGCCCAAAGGTTTAAACAGGTTTCACAGCAGAGATTGGCATGAGCCTAGGAGAAGTCTATATGGCTCTGTTCTCTGAAAGTCCCCCTTTGTCTCCACAAAACATAGTGCAGCACAGCTACAAGTGGCAGGTATAGATCTATCTGTGTGGATAAACAGCCTTTTGGGGTGGAAAGGGGGTGGAGAGAGCAACTCGCTGTTGGAGATGTCTCCCACAAAGGATTCTATTACCATTTGATTACATTTCAGAGGATTTATTTCTGCAGTGCCCTACAGATGAGATATGCCAAAACATTGGCCTAGGCTTTTACTAAACATAAATTCTACAGAGTGCAATCAAAGTGTCAGTAGCAAGCTTTATCTGTTCCTCATGTATGTGATGCAATGTAACTGTCAGTGGGTTTGATCAAATATAAAAAAACCTGCTGCTTTCAAGGCATGGAGGGCTTGAGTTTGCTTCTCAGGATTTTTGCTAATTGCTTTGAAACTCTTCATTAATTAAATAAATACTGTGTGGGAGCGGAATGAGGATGTCACTGAACAAATATCCCAGCTGTTTTCAAGCCATAATTTTTCTGCTGTACTACTCAGAAAACACAAAATGTGGGACTGGAATAAAAGGTTCCAACTAACTGAAGTGTCACTGTGATGGATGCCTCACTGTGGTTTCTCAACTGCTGAGGATGAGTTATGGGGCAAAACTGAAGGACCTTATTACCCACCACCACATTCAGCACTACTGTAGACATGAAAAACATTTTCCATTCTGTAGAAAATTTGGAGTAGAACCTTTGCTTCTGCATCAGGAGTGCCTATGAGCAGTGCTTTCTAAACAAACACGAAACATCAGTGCTACCTGGTTTTAGACATAAATGTATATACACACATAAGTAACAGAGAGAAAGTCTAGAAGAAGCAAACTGATTCAGTAAAGATTAGAATTCTTAAAAGACTCTTCAGATATTAAAAGGGGAATTTCCCAAATAAACTACTCATCTTTTACAGGCTGCTTCTGCAATTAATAAAACACTTTCAAGATCTTTATATGTAACCTGCTACTGCCTTTTAAGGTAATTAATCTTAAATCAGGAGATACTATTTAAACCTTGAATTTTCTCCAAACGTAATCAAATTTCCCTGCATTTTCTACAAGGAGCAAAAATACTGAAATCCATCCTGGTTTTACATCTCTAGGTGCATGTATTCTGCCTAGTAAGAAAAGAGAAGCAAATTTTGGTCTAACACCATATCAAGTACTGGGATACATTATTCTTCTTTCACAAGATGTGCTTGAGGCTGAAAAACAGAGACATCTTCAAAAATCCACTTATGGCTCCCTGCTTCCATATGGTTCCAGCCACAGCCCTGCAGCAATCCAAATGGATCAAGAGAAAGATTTGGGAAGCAGCAGGCTTACCTCATACAGCTCAGGTGATACAAATGGAAGCCAAATGATGCCGAGAAATTATCCTGCAGCAGCTACCTCAACACTAATGTATCAACAGCATTTTAAGACACAAGACTCTGATAGTGATTATTATTAATGGTACAGGAGACTGTCTAAGTAAACCTTGATATTTCGAAGGATTTCTGAAGGATCCTTAGTATGATTCATTATGTTTTTATGTTAATAGTGAAGAAAATTTATTTTCAATAAGTAAGTTGTAGTCAGAAGAAAGTGATTTATCCTTTAAACAACCATAGCCAAATTACATCTGATAATTTATTAGATGGGAGTACCTAATCTCCCTGAAATGTAAGTATCTTGGGATATTTTTGTTCATTTTTCTTGCCTAAAATCAAAGAAAGAAACAATTAGAATCAAGTCTTGGCAAGCTGTGGCTTTTCACAAAACCAATTCTTACTCTGGTAAGAAAGGAACAAGTTCCAAAATAATTCTAATTACTCAGATGAGAATATCATGTATCAAATTAACTAAGAAAGGATAAAATAAGATTAAATTTGAATGAAATCCTCCTAGTGTCATGCCATTGTTGTCTGGCACTCACATTTTAGCCACAGTTACCGAGATTACATATCAATGCCTGGATTTATTCACTGAATTTACTGCCTTACAATTTTCCTTTAACAACAAAGACTGAGCGTTATATTTGCATGCAATAATTACTGAATTGTTTGTGTCTACGACTAGAGATATTTGTCCCAGCTATGACATCCCCTTCTATCACTGACGTAACCAAGCCAGTATTATTTGTGAGGTTTACTCCCATCTTCCTTATTGGGTAGCACAGATCCCACTCACTGTGGAAATCAGGGCTCTGCAATGAGTTGGAAAAATGGTTCACAGTGTGCTAAAAATGGGAAAAGTGACTAACAGTGCTGTTATACAGATCAAAAATTTTGGAGAAAGATAGGCTTACAGTATTCATGCCATGATACTGTATATCTTTACATTGCAGCTTTCTATCTACATGAGCTGTTTTGTAGACAGATGTTCAGCATCCTCCCAAGTCTTTATACTAATAATTCCAGAGGATTTGGAGCAAGTCCAGAGGAGGGCTACGAAATTGATAAGGGCACTAGAGCACCTGCCCTATGAAGGCAAGCTAAGAAAGTTGGGCCTGTTCAGCCTGGAGAAGAGAAGGTTATGTGGAGTCCTTATAGCAACCTTTCAGTATCTGGAGTGGCCTTCAAGGAAGACAGAGAGGGACTCTTCATCAGGAACTGTAGTGATAGGGCAAGGAGTAATGGGTTCAAATTGAAAGAGAAGAAATTTAGGTTAGATATGTGGAAGAAATCCTTTATTTTGAGGGTGGTGAGACAGTGGCACAGGTTGCCCAGAAAATCTGTGGATGTCCCATCTCTGGCACTGTTCAATACCAGGTTGTATGGGGCATTGAGAAACCTGGTCTAGTGGGAGATGTCCCTGACCATTGCAGCAGGGATTGGGACTAGATGATCTTTAAGGTACCTTCCAGCCCAAAAAATTCTATGATTCTAGGAACCAAAATCTAATTTGTGATTCACAGTAATGTGAGAGCAGCAAGAAAAACCTGTGTTGCACTGTCTCCAGGAAGGTGATGTGACATTGCATGTAAAAGCACTTAATCAGAGTACACCAGCATCAACTCAAACAGACCTAAGGGCTCTTCCAGGTTTTACTGTCTCACATTACCCATTAAGGACTGCTATAATAAACTTGCAGCAAAAAGTTACGCTCTAGTCATTTCCCCTTTCCTTCTAGCTCTTTGCATTCAAATGGTTAATGATCATTTTGTCTGGTCCCACACATGCCAACAGACTGCCACTTTATTAATTCTTCATATCATGTTTGTTATCAATCAAATTCATTACACTCTTTGAAGTATACCAGTTATCTACTGGATTTCTTTTCTCTCAAGCTGCAACATAGGAAAAAAAAGAACAATGTCTGTAAAAATAACAAGAGAAATGTCAATGAAAGGCACTTTCTATTCCAACATTGTTTCAGACAGTGTCACTAATAAAGTTAAAACGCTGCTTACTTTTGCAAATTGATTAAAAAAGAGAAAAGCAATCTCTTTCTACAAGATCAAGAGGTTGCTCTGCCCTGCTCACTCACACTACAACCACTAAAAAACTCTTCACTTACTGAATCCTGAGCTGTTTTCACCAAAAGTCTGTTCTTCCATCAAGTCATGCCATTTATTAATTAAGTACATATTTACTAAGTAGGCTTGAATTTTTAAGTTTTCCTTTTTTAAACATCATAATTATTAAAATGGGATTAAATAGAGTTATTAGCTGAGTAATTTTAGTATTCATTATGCTTTAAATCTTTAGGAATTCTTTGAGAGTTTTTGCCACTGTCAGTTTTATAGTTCTCTGGCAGGAAGGTCAAATTGTTAGATATATTGAATAAATACACCATTTACAAACTCATATTATGAGGGGATTTGCTTTCTCCGAAATGCCGAATAAAGATCACAGAGAAAACTACCTCTCAAGTAAACTGCATGAATCAGCTGTAAAATTGCATAGCTTGCAATTGTTCTCATTCTACTCCCTCCATAAATTATTTTTTTATTATTTTTAATTTTTTTAACTCAGTTTTGATTAGTGGATATGAAAAATAAAAGTATTTTTATCTTTTGTGTGTGTGTGTGTGTTTTGCTTGTTTTTTCTTTTAAGTATTGAAAGACAAATTATTCCTGCTCAGTGGACCTAAAAGATGACCCATTTTCTATATTTGAGCAACAAAGAAAACAGATTTGCTTTATAAAACACCTTTTCAGCCACTAGAAGTAATGCTTTGCTTCAAAATTAAGTCTGAAATTTGATCCAGCTTTCAAAAGACTTATGTACATCTGCTTGCCTCATTTTCTCATCAAGGGCGGGATTCATCTCTATGAATGTTTGGATAAGTTACTCTGGATTCCTTCAACAATCATCACAAAGGGACATAAACATCAAAATATAATCGATCCCCTTTGAAAACACAAATCTAAAATAAAATTAATAGGTTTCTGGAGAGACATCACAGTTGATTGACTGTGGAGTGATCACAGACCATGAGACCATGAAAAGGCAGCAAATTGTACCCCGTTTCTGTGCGCCTATGCACCATCAACACAGTCATTTCACTTTTGCTAAATTCTTTGAATTTAGCAATATTTTTTTTCTTTTAATTTCCCAACTCAGTTGTAAAACTCAGGCACTTTTCTTCCTTCTCACTAACACTGAATATAGTATCCTAGCTCTAGAAGAAAAAGTGAATGACCAGCCTGTCCAGAGCATTACCAGCCTCTGTGCAAAGGCTAAGGCTAAGGCTAAGGTATCTCTCCTTTCCTACACTTCCCAGTTACCTGCCTGGGCTCAGATGAAAAAGGAGATAATAAGCTCTGGAAAATTTTCCCTTCTGCTGCCTTCCTGTTTACACACCTGGCACCTCTGTAGTGTTCTGCATCCATCCAGTCTGTCAGAGTCCATGCAGCTTCTCCGTGCTTCCTGAATCTTGCCAACAACGTAGAAGACTACAGTCTCATTCTAAAAAAAACTAGTTTGAACTGAAACATGATTTATATGTATATATAAAAGTCTTTGTCTGACACACACATATATGGCAATGTAGTCTGAAAGACACAATACCTGTACCTAGTGAGACATGATCCCAGCAAGCTCTATTTAGGTATCCAGCATCTCATTTTACCCATCTGACACAGATATTCTGAGTTACAGAACAGTTGCTTAAGGTCCTTCCACTTCACATGTGGGAAAGTCGAATGCACTTTGCCCACTTACAAGTAATTTCTCTAGGTCTGTACAAGATTTTAGTTGAAACATTTTTTGCTGATTGACTCATACAACTAAACCAGAATTGTTTTGAATACTTAAAAATGATACCTTCCCCTGTATTTAGCACTTTTTATCAGATCTGTAAGTGCTTTAACAATCACTATTTTGCACACACAGAAAAACTTCAGTTTTGAGGTGTGCACTGACATTTCCTATCATGACCTTGAAAGTTCACTTATTGTAAACAAATGGAGAGTATGGAAAACCAGCAAGTGGAAATATATTAACTGAGTTTTAGTAATTTCATTCCCAATGTTTTGGAATTTCAATGAACTCTTTGAAGCTAATTTTTTCATCTTTCAGCTGCTTGACATATTTCTCAGCTAATTTAACACATAAATACACACAAAAAATGAAATTTTAATGTTACATTTGCATGCGAAATTCTGAACTGTAAGCTTGGTTTGCTTAAGAAAACCAAATTCTCATTAGCGGAGAATAAAAGTGGGAGCAAAATCACTGCTTGCAAATAAAATTTTAAATTTAAAAAATACAGGTAAAGACCCACACACATACAGGCAAATAAACAATGGTGCTGAACTTTCTGGTGGGAAAAATGTATGACATTTCTGTGAAATTCTAACACCACTTATGTGAAAAAATTTTTTTTTCATATTGATTAAACATTATTTAGCTATATTAAGTACTTATTATGTTACATTTCAAATTACCATACAGATGAGTGAGGAAAATCATAAAAGAAATGTCTTCTTCATGCAGATAAAAAGGGATCATTAATTACTAGTAGAAAACACAGAAGTTATTTGGTATTTGTGTGGGAAGGGAGAAGCCATAAACTTATGAGTAGACCATTTTTTATGTTACAAGTCCTACTGTAGTGCTGGATTTTAGAGATAAGTACATTTTCAGAGAGACACCATTTAAAAGAATCTATTAATATGAATAGAAGTGTAAGAGCTTCTAATTTTTTACTGGCTGACATGGTTCATGATAGTAGAAGGAATATAAGTGGAGAAAATTTGCCATAAATGACGCACATGCTGTTCATAGACTTTCTTGTCAGCTGTCACATCTGGAGCGAGATTTCAGGGCTTCTTAAGACAGGTTAAAGCTGGCAAATTTTAGTTCCTAGGTTGGTATGCATTAGGAAAGTAATGAGAAAAAAAAATCAAAAATGAGAAGAAATGTAAATATTTATACCTATGTGGAAAGTGCTAACCCACCAGTTTGTAACATTATAGCATGGTCTAGACAGTAAAAAATGATCATAAGTATCTCTGAAAGAGAAGATTTACCATGTAATTTTTTTATTCTGCCACACAAGATAGGGATGGGATACAAAATCTGTAACAGTAAAAATTGCACATAAGCAAGGAAAAAGAAAGTAGCTGCAACATTACCTCTGGGAAGCAGCATGCAAAGCAATATGCTGTTTCATGGATGCAATTGATGCCTTTTACAAAATTTTCAGGAAGTTTACCTTAAAAATAAATCTCTGAGGTTTCATTTTGGGAACCTTTAAGTCTTTTTTCATAACATATTTTTGAGTGAAGGTCTCTGAAACATCAAATCATGTGGAGTATATTTAGCTTCTGTAACACAGCCGGTATAGATCATATTGTTTTACTTTTTGTCCTCAACACAGTGAGATACTGGACTTCTTATAGTTGTAATAATACAAGGTGACAGTCCTGTCACAAAAACATGTTAAGCACACCATAAAACCAAGCTTGTGAATGAGGCAGCACCAACACAAAATCAATTCTGAATCATCCAGCAAAGGGGATCACCCTAATCTTAACAAATGAGGATGCTTACAAACCACCTGGACTAAAGTAGAAAGACAACTATATAAAATCCATATGACTTGCGGACTTCTGCCCTGGGCATGAGTCACCCATCAACATCTGTGCAAGCCCAGATGGGCTCAGCCTCAGCCAGGTGGTGATCAGGCTGATCTGCCAGATCCCCAGAGTGTCATAACCATTTAGATATCCTGGGAGAATTCGTCATTCACCCAAACAATCCTGAATCACACGTAAAGTGCTATTCTTCCAGCCAAGCTGCTGCTGAGAGCTCATGTACAGGTCTTGCAGTTTTCTCTCCAAGAGTTATCTAATGTGAAATGCTTCAGCTCAATTGAGAACTCCTTCATCTTCCTGAGAGCCCTTACATTTCATCTGCAAAGTCAGGACTTTTCCTTCTCACTCTGTTCCAGGTATTCAAAATGTATGTGGTGTTCTGTTCACTCCAGTAGCTGGAATGTGAATGTTTCTGTGCCTTCAGCCTGAGGAGGTCAGGGAACCCAAATTCTTCTGGTTTGGGATAACTGTCTGACTATGGGTGGTGCTATTTCCTCCATGTAATGGGAGAGCCCTTCTCAGTAAGGCATTTACCCTCAAACAAGGGACTGTGGTATCTGGTTTCCAAGTGTATAGAAATGTCTAATGAGCTGTGGACCTCAAACATCTACTCCCTGTGAGGTGTGATATTTCAACCCTTTCTGATGGCAGCCCCCCATGCATTTGGGCATGAACAACCCTCTGTGGGTAACCCTCTGCAGCACTGTACTCCTCCTCTCACTTAAGTCAGAAACCATGAAGTACCTCTGCTATCTTAACATCTTACTGACAAAGCATAAAATTTTTTGGTTTCTAGAAGTCAAGCAGGAGGTCTCTGAAATCTTAAAACCTCACCAGGACATTAAAGTTAACCTATAGGTATTTCTCACATTGATATTCATGTTCTTCACCCACAAATACTTTAAATACCAAAAAGAGAATATCGAAGTGCCATTATAACTCAAGAAACGTTTTTCTGCAGTTTAGTGATTGCAAGCGATAATTAAATAAATCTGAGAGAGAGAAAACTGACAAGGTAGTAGTATAGTCCTTAGGAAAAACCTTAATGAAAAGAGGGATCGTGACAGTCCAGGGTGCAAGGATTTGTGTAGTCTTGTAGGACATTAGAAGGACATCAATGCAGTCATTCCTGGAGCATATACTGACACAATGATACTGAGATGCCTTATCCTTATCCATCTATCCTAGGTGCTTTTCTGCTGACAAGGAAGGCACCATTCATGCACCCAGTCCTCCTGACAAAAGAAGCAGGTTCAACATGTGATTTGGTCAGAAACAGGTTTGGTTCATTGTCCTGTTCAAAGACGTGGTGAGCTGCCCCACAGGCAGCCCCAATTGCACAGCTTACATAACTATGCATATCTTTTCTGATTTCTTGACCTCTTTGCTCTTGTCACTCCTTTTGTCATCTCCATGCTCTCACAACTAAATAACTATGATTATTTCTTCTGCCATGGTCCCAGTTTTGCTACACCTGTACCCAAATTTGGTGGGTTTGATATACCACTATTCTGGTTTTATATGCTGTGTTTGATATGGTTACCTAGATAGTGCTAGCTTTGCATAATCTATGCCCAAAAGGTCACACAAATTCCAATTATCTGCAAAATCCAGCCATTCCTTAAGCAATTTTCCCTTAAGCATCTGTGAAACTTAGCCTCCCTTCACAGTGCTATCTGTAACCTTTGTCAGATTCATGCATTGTTAGCAGTCACATCCAGAAATTCCAGTTATGTCATGTCCAGTGGTTTCTCAGATCCCTGCAGTTATCTGCACCTGGGGTCAGAACCCCATCATCTGTTTGCATCCCTAACATAATCAAGATGTCCCTTGACCTGCATGAAGACGCCAGGTGAATACTGAATTGATCAGTCAAATAAGAAAGAAGATAAACTCGTTCTAAATGTGGGAAAAATAGAGAAGTTCAGGCGTGCACCACCTATCTGGTGTTTTGCCATGTGCAAATCCACAGCCTAAGGATGGAAGACTCAGATTAATCTTATGGATTTTGAGAGCAGCATTTATCTCATATAGCATGAGCTATCTAAAATTTGTCTAACAAAGGTATCTATGTTTTCTTCTGAACTCAAAACAAACAAAAAATAGAGAAAAAGACTCCCCACCAAAACAAAATAAACAAAAATAAAAAGGAAGTTGGAAGTTTTTCACTTGACTGATCAAGAATAATTTTTTTCTCTGCAAGTTGTAGGTGGCCTACATTGCTATAATGCAATGCTGCTCCTTGTGCCAATTCCATCAGCTGGTTTTCTCACTCTCTTCTTCCTTTTTTCCCTTTCTTACCACTATGTGAACATTCTAGATGAGTTTAAAGAGAGACACAACTGGAACCAAAATCTAGGGCATTAATCTGCATTCCTTGCTTCCAGCACTGTGGACAAGGAGAACAGCAAAGGAAGTGATGGTTGTTTACTAGCTTTGATTGACAGAGCTATTGCCTTGCAGTTTAGTAGGTGAGGTCGTCATACTGAGTGTGATTTTTGGGATAGATGGTGCAATTGGGACAGACAAGAAAAAACAGATGGGTAATGAGAAGTACCAGAATAAAACGTGGTTTAGAGTTGGACAGCTTGCTCCTTCCACATCAAAGAGTTTAAGTGTTAATCTATTTAATTCAAAATTTAGGTTTTCTATGAATGTCATATAAAAGCCACAGTTAGTACCATTCAGACATTTAAGTCCGGTATTTTGTCTGCCGAGGTAAATATTCTTACTAGGGGAAAGTTAAACTAATTTTACCTTTTTTTTTTTTTTTTTTAATTTAAACACTAGTGGAAAGTGGTGAAATTCTGGGGTTTTTTCAAGGATAGTAAGGAAACTTTAAAATATTTTTAAAAATACTTGTTTCCGCTCTTCCCACTTTTTCTGCTATAGAAAACTGGTTTCATAGCTACAAGGTGAAGAGAAAAAGCACTTGTATACAAAGGTCATCTTCATTTGCCAATTTGACAATCAGCATTAAGGGGCATTTCTCAAATCAGTCTAATTCATTTCAGATTAGTAAAAGCACCATAAAAAGAATACAATCAGAATAAAATAAAGTGGAATCACTGCATCATTCAGGTAAAAATTTGGAAGATATTTTGTGATTGGTGCATCTCAGTGAGCTTGCTATTAAAGCATTATGGGATGGGAAAAGGTGTTCATGGACCAGAATAAAAGCTCTTCCTCAAAGGAGGACGTTAAATAATCTTTTTACTCTTGAAAATACAAATTAGATAAAATTACACTGATTTTTCACCAGTTGAATTCCTACATGCCTTTATACAGCAGTGATTCCACAGCAATTCTAATTACAGAAATTTTATGGAAGCAACCATTGATTTTTTTATTTTTCACCTGAGACATCTTTGAGGATCCCTAGTGGAGTAAGCTGCAGAAGAGAAGTAATATGTCTTTCAAAGGTGCAAGTCCTCCAAAGCAAACTTCATAAAATGCAACCTTGATCTTATTTGCATTGCTACTCACATAACTTTATCTGTTCCAGTTGACTTATTGGTGCCTACTATTAGATTACATGCTCAGAGTCAGTGTGTTTAAATGGTACAACAACCTCTGCTCATTTTAAGGAAATGACCAGGGTTTCCATTCAAAACAGAATGAATTGAAAAGGAGAAAAAAATTAACAAAAACTAGAACAGCTAGCTTTAGTGACACTCAGGCTAAAGTGAAGAAACCTAATGGACACTACCAAGGTTAATATTTCAAGCAAAGGCAAGAAAAGACACAGCTGTCTTCCCCCTATGAAATTCTACACACAGAATAAAAAGTTACAGTTGAGTTGCTTCAGCCTTTGAAGTTAGAACAAAGAAGGCTCCCTGCCAAGGTTAAGGTGGAGTTTCAAGAGGGTGAATGTGTGCCCTCAGCTCATATGGACACCTGCTGTGGTCCAATTAGCAGTGGACAACAAAGTATGTTGCTCTTATGTATCCAATGCTGTGTGAAGAAGAATCACGTGTCTGGGTGTAGCAGCAGTATATAATGAGTGTTCTTCTTTTAATAAACCGACACATTGCCGACCAAATTGGCCTGTGAGCAATCTGTTCCATGTCCCTCCACTGATACTTCCCTATTGCCACACAGTTAACGTTTAGCTGGAAAGTCCTTACCTAGTTATCTAAAGTTAAGAATATATATACGCATATGTCCATATCTGTCTCCTACTGCTGGATTAAACTACCATTCCATTTTAAAAATGCAGATGGCAGAATAACAGAAAGTGCTGTTATCAACAGTTGTACAAATTTCTCACCAATAAACATATACACAAGTGGTTTGTTTATTCTGATGACAAGATAACTGTGATTATACAAGTAGAGCTGTGCACGGGTTATGCTTTATAGAGCAGTCTGCTAATTACTCCCAATAGAGGAGAGAAATATTATGATTATTTTATACATGTCAGAACTGAGAAAATAAATTACATCTTCAAAGCTATTCAGAATGGAAATAGACTAGTTTAAAGCATTATTTAAAATTACTGTGGACTTAGTTGTTGTACCATGACATTTACATTGAGTTTAATGTGATTATTTCTCTTAGAAAACTGTCCTGTAAATCAACGGGAAGTTTTAAACATAAGAAGAAATTTTTGCTGTCTTCAGACTATCAGGTTACACAGCTGATTCAGCTGTTGAAAACTTAGCTAAATAAGTAACTATTAGTAGTACTTGTCCTGCCCTTAGAGTGCATACATGACGGTTTATTTTCTTTGCTAAGCAACCTTTTAGATAGTGTTACCCTGCTGACACTTCTGTCTTTTCTGCTACGTCAACATACGTCAATCTGAATCTAAAGTTTTCTCATGAGTTAGTCACTCAGATGGTATTTGTAAAATTAATTTTATCTGCATTCAACATCCATATGAAACATCGTTCCATATCTGAGGACATCTCAATAACATCACAACAACAACCTCTTAATATTACTTAAACAACTCTTCACCTTCAGGATATATTGATTCATATCTGATTTTTATCTGCAGCTAGGAAGACAGGAATGAGTGGCCTGATCTCTTTCAGATCATCCCCAGATCCTCACTCAGAGCCGTTACAGTTCACAGGAATTACCAGTGTAAAGTGCAACCAAAGTAGCTCTTGGCAACTGTCCTTCAGTGGCTCATGTGAGGCTTTTGTATGACCACATGTTGTGTGGACTGCAGAGGCTGGTTGGCAGGTGAATCATTCCTGTTTTTCACTACCTGTGACATATTTCTTTCTAGTAGAGGCCAGGACTTGACCAAAACCATCCAGGCTCAAAGTTCCCATGTGAGAACAGACTCCACACGTGCCAAAAAAGGCAAAAGTAGCAGTGAAGTGAGACTATCTTTTGGGGGTTGGTGGTTCAACCTTCCCTAGCTCAAATAAACTTTTCAAAGTTCTTTTGCCTTAACTCTCCCACAACACTGGCTTGTTAGGTGTACTTCACTTGTTCATACTTCTTTGTAAGATGTTTCATTTTAAAGCTTTTTTCAGTTAGGTCATCCTGGCCCTATGTTAGCTACAGTAATGATCAAAGGCCAACAAGTAAGTTAGAAAATCTAGGCATCCAGAGCTTCCCCCAGCAATAAACCTCCAGACTCACTGATGAGATCGTCCCCAGGCAAGCCACACACCACCACCAAATGAAGCAAATTCAGCTCTAAGAAATTAAGTTTCCATTCTTTTTTTCTTTATTTTTGTGTCCCTGCAAACTTCTTCACTCCTTATCTTAATACCATGGAGAAACATGTCATCTTCACTTTGATCCATTTTCCTGAATAGAGAGTTAAGTGGTATATGCTCATACTGACAAAAAAGCTTCCTTAAATATTAGTTAAAAGAGAGATGTGTGTAATTACTCAGCTTCACTCATTTACTCTTTATTACATTACTCTCATGGGTAAGAAAACAAAAAATAAAGACAGCGTGAGAAAGAGGTCTCTTGACCTCTTAGCTGTTGATAAAAGCTACAAAATGAGGACTGGGGAAAAAAATGTTACCACATGTGCTGATAGAGCACAAGAAAGATTTATTGGGAGCTAGTTACACAAACTGAATAAGAGGGCTTTTGTCTGGACTGACAACTAATTGACATGAATTAGATTACGAGATAGCTGCCTCAAAACCTCTACAACCAGAACTGCTAGCAGAAATAGCACGTTTGATATCTTTCAGAACGCCAACATGGTTCTCTTTGAGTGGAATCCAGTCCAACAATGTAGTAAACAAGTTTTTCACGGGAAAACGTGAATTATTTGCATCTGTTGCACTGCCATGGCAGGGCAAATTCCTCTCTACACGCAGTGAGTTGCATTTACAGAAAGTAACACAGTTTTTTCCCTTCTAAAAACAGGATCAGATGAGGTCACAGTGAAACACATGTGAGAGTGGGGTGGCAATGCTCTTCCCAGCTTCACTGCATGGACTGCAGAGCACACAGTGACAGTGGCTCCATTAAGGGGCAAAATCAATCTTTGCTTTCCCTGTAATTCCAAGGGGAAGAAATCCTCATGTCTGGAAACAAATGCAGAATTTAACATACATACCTTCATATTGTAACAACAGAAATTAACTTAGAAGGAAGCCACACTTGTGAGGACACTCAATATTAAAGTCTATCTCAAAAATAGGCGCTTTATTTAAAACAAACGGAACAGGCTTGGTGGTAGAGTTGTTTGTTTTGTTATGTTTTACACCTTTCATAAAGCATGACATGAATTTCAACAATCTTCATATCCTTTAATAGTAGTTTTTGATCACAGTCTTCACCTGTGCTCTGCATTCTAGTATTTCTTGAGAACTGATTTTATGAGATCAAAAAAGAATTTTAAGTTCAGATTAGTTGAGTTGATTACAATACTCAGAGTACTATGGTTCAGAAACAGCAAGATGTTCAAATACTAATGCTAAAGGCTTAGAATTGACCTATAGATTTGGGTATGTGCTAAAACATCAACTTGAAGTGTATTTATAAGATAAGCCATAGTCTCCCTTTCTCCCTCCCTCTTTTCTTCAGCATTTTCAGACCACTTTCAGAAATATTGTAGATTTCCCCTGTTTAAGAAACAAACAATTAAAGCACCTTGAAACCAAAGATGATTTTTTTTAAATGTCATCTGAAAAACTCTGAAGCCAATAAACCACACAGCACAAAAGCTGTCTTTCTCATCATCTGCCCTTCCACCCTACTTCATATGTATTCCCTCCAGTGAGACTGGAATACAGTTGCAGTTGGAATCTCAGTTCTACAGAGTCTACAGAACCTACAGTGGTAAAGCAGTGGGATTTAACAGTTACTTCAATAGAATGTTTTTCAGACTGAAGACTTTGAAGCTTCTGTCCAGAAAGCTTAATAACCCAAACTGAGGAAAATACAGGGGCAAAAAAAAAAAAGGAAAAAAAGAAAAGAAAAAAAAAAGGAAAGAAATTTCTCACTAGAAGATGCTTGAATGTAAATGAAGCAAGACTAATCTATTTTTACTGTAGCTTAAATTACTAGTAAACTCACAGGGAAAAAAGTTTTCAGCGTATTCTCTCTGACATTACTTTTTAATTGATTCCTTGCTATGAACATGTTGCATTAGGACAATTGTGTTGATACTGGCTCTTATTAGTTTTTTTGTTTAGTTTTGTTTTTGTAAACCAGAAATCAATTGCACTTAGATAGGGCAACAGTATGCAGCAAATGAAATACAGTTTTTGTTATGTTTTTATAACAAAGATGGTTTGGACATGTTAATTTCAGCTAAAGTATGAATAAATATACTTAATCTATTTTTGGACTTTGTGTTGTGCTAAGAGCCAATTTTAAATCAGAGCTCGGTCTAAGCTATACAGATGGAATCTTAAAACACTCCTCCTGTGGACATAGGTTCCCCCACAATAGTCCATTCAGTGACAGGGAGCTCAGAGCAGAATAGATGTTTCATACAATCTCTGATTCTTTCATCATCTAAAGCTAAACTGAAGCACCTCAGCAGTGCAACCAGAGGAGCAGATACCGGTCGGGAAGAAAACAAATGTGCAAAACAAGAATCTTCATCTATTTCCCATCGTGATTTATCAACATATACACATGTGCAATTGTCAGATTCAGTTTCACTAGTGGGTGCACAGGGCAAGACATTGTTATCAGGCCTTTCTGCAGCCCTGTGCCACGGTCCGAGGGGAGATGGGGCCATGACATAGCACGGATGGGTCCGGAGACAAGGCAGGGGTGCAGATGGAATGCTTTATTGATTTTTTTATCAGTTCAGGCGGGGAAAGGGCCAGAACATGGAGTGGAGCATGAGACAGACAAACGAGGGAACAAATCGGGATAGGGACACAGGCAAAAGGAAGAGGAATGTGGGAGGAGCCGGGGAAGGAAAGGGCGAATGGTGGCTGTCTCCTCTCTGCAGCTTCTCCGGCCAATCAGAGAGGGGAGCGGGGAAGCAGGGAGCAGGAAAGCAGGCATGCCTTGGCACGCCCGGGAAGTATAGGGGCAACATACAATGTGTGTATTTATAAGCACATAAAAACTGTAAAGTCCATATAATAAAGTCCTGTCAATTGCTGTATATCTTCCTCCATGCCTGGAACTGTTCCCATCGTGAATCTTGCTCCTTCACAGCCCTGCATATCCCCATCACTGCAGACAGAGCTGTCCTCACTGGATGTCTTTGAGGCTCCCTCCCAGGTGGACAATACTAGTGGAAGTTTTGTTTGCTGCATGAAAAGAGTTAGCTGCAGACTGTAGAACTTCATGCCTAAATGTTATTTTCTTGTTCACATGGTACAGTAGCTAAATGATCAGGACATCAATAAAAAGCTACCAGTAGAAACGCTGTATGAAGGAGGGAGAGGGACAGAGCCTTCCCATAAAGTTGAAATGAAGATACAACAAAACAATAAACAAGAAGTCAAGTGCATTGCATGGTGAAAGTAAACTGTTAGGAAATGTCCAGTATGTGGACCTACAAAGCAATAGGAAACTGAGGTGGACATACAGTAATTCTCTGTAATGTTTAAAGAACCACCCCCAGAGAACATATGAAATGATGCAGCAGTTGTTTTTCCTTTAATAGATAACACCAGATATTTAATCCAGCCTAGTGCAGGCACTGACATACTTCTAGCCCTATGACCTATGTACCAACTCCACACAGGACAGAGGGCCTCTAGACTGGACAAGTAAGGATTAGGATAGTCCAGAGGTAGTGAATGAGAATCGCTCTGCCAAGAGTCTCACTCCTCTAGTGCAGGACAGCACTGGGCTGAGGGAATTGCAGCCTTGGAGGAGTCCAAGCAACGCTAGCCTGGCAGCCAAGTTGTTCCTATGAAGACCCTTCATCCCACAGCTAGAGTTTCAGAGAGTTCATCAGACCAGCATCAGCACAGTTCCACTACCAGTGATGTGCTACAGCCCCAGCATGGAACTTGCATCTGGACCCAGTCCCAAAAGTTCAAGATTCACAGGTTAAACATGTCTTTGCAGTGCCTATATTCAGAGAAAAGGTAAATCTGTAGTTAAGCTGGTAGTCTGGGACTCACAAAATCCAAATTCTCCCACAGCCTTCTCATTTGAACTTGAGCAATTCACTTCATCAGGCTGTCCTCTGGATCCACAGTAAGTGTTGAAAGAAGATTTTTTTTTTTACCTGGTTACCTTGTCTTTTCAGAGCACAGGATGCTCCTCAGAAGTTCTCACACTGCAGGTATGAGGTGTACTCATAAACAGGAGTGTGATTGAGGCTTTCAGGCACTACTGCACCAAAAATATATAATACTTGCTGAAAAATAAAATGTCATATTGAAAGCAGAGCTAAGATGACAGGAGTTAAAGGTCAAGAAGTTTTTTCAGAAAAGTAAATATTCCAGAAGATATATAACTTGCTTTTTGTTAAACTCAGTACTATCTCTTTCTAGTTTTGAGAGCATTAAATGTGGGTTCTAAAAATTCTAAATATTTACAGACAAAATATATAAGTGAAATGGATGTATACAGAAGTTCTTCAAATATTATCCTTCACTAATATCTCTACTAAAATAGCAACTGGAAACATGCAATTAAAATCAGGGCTTGGCAATACTGTGTACAAGGACAGTGCTTGTATCTCAATAGGGAAGCACTTCTGTCTTTGTGCTGTTTATCAAGGCCATTCAGAACTTGTGATAACTCCAATAGAATGTAGTTCTTCTTATCCCCTGATCCAAAGAGGTTTTTATTGCAGACTCAGCAGTATAGGGCCAGGACTTACAGCTGAATACTCTTCTTTTATTCACCAGAGGACAATATGGAGAGACTCAAAATCGTGTTCAAGTATTCTAGACAGTTACTCTTAAACAGGAAAGAAATTATCCGCACACGCTGTGGCTTTCATTGTCTGCAAATGTAACTGTGAAGTACAAAGAGGATCTTACACAGCATTATAACACCTTTACAAAGGCATGTATTTCCTTTCCTGCTGTTTTTTCTTATGTAGACTTTTTTATCTATTTTGCCTTTAACACTATGAAGCTTTTAGATAATTTCCTCTGAAAATTATTCTTCTCTGAAGGCTAGTGTCAGTTGAAATATGAATAATCAAACCCTTTATTACTGAGCTTTTCAGTATCACAGTAGCTGACAGAGACATCTAGATTTTGAAGCAGAACTGAATATGGTGTCTCAAGCATCTGGAGTTATATTTTCCTCAAATTACACTTTCCTGTATTAAATCATTTGAGGCCATCCATAAACACCCAAGTGTTTAAATCAGCTTATTCACTTTCAAATGCTTATGTCTTCCTTAGTGCTGACAAAGAATTTTTATGTTATCCAATCACAAAGCTTGCAGCATTCTACCACCAACTTTATGGAAACTGTATCACTCTTCAAAGCCCTAGACCAAATTCCCTGGGTTTACAAGTTTAGCCACAACTCACTCAGTTGAGAATCTTTTTGCTCAGAGGCAGGAGAATTCCATTTCTTAATCAGGCTCTCAAAATACACCTACGGATGCATACACCATAGTTCCCTTGGAGAGAAACAGTTAAATCTCTGCTACTTGATACAGATCAGGGACATTGAACAAGGGTAGATTGGGAATTGTGCCATAGACTTAAGTGATAATCATAATAAAAGAGTTGGAAAAGGAACCTGCCTGGCTTTCATAACATATTTTGTGTGATTAAAATTGTGGTGGTGAAGAAAAGCCAAAGCTTTAAACTGTTGAACTTCATTAATTCCAACCTGGAAATAACTAGGATGAACAAACAAGAAATCCCAATGGAATACTTCTACAGTACTTTGCAGAGTAAAACAAGACAGATTACCTTAGTGATCTTAGTGAGTAATACTCATTATTCTTCCCTGCAAATCTCCTGCCTCAGGAATTCATCTTGCATCACAAGTGTATTCTGTGTCTGGGATCCTCCGCTCTTTGCTGTTCTCCGCTACTTGCAGAAAAGAAGGCACTCTCTGAATACCTAATGAACATAAAAATATACGTGAGCTGTTACAAAATAGGGAAGTGTTTAAAGTGGATGACAGTCCCAGAGGTCAGACTTGTCAATTATTTGAGCAGCCTCTCCACTTTTAGAATATGTATCACATTTGTTTCTTTATCCAAAAGTGAAGTGTGTCATCACTCCATAGCCTGCTTTCCAAATGTTGAAAAATCAGTTCAAATCTGTCCCACATCTCCCTTTCTGACAGTCAGTCAGTTGCAAAGAGACTCTAGGAGAGAAATCAATCTTCTGCGATATTTTTGTTGTCTTGGTAGATACATCAGTGCGCAAGGTAAGGTATCAATTCCCCCTGCACAACGTGAGAGCCGAAGTGCGATGGATAAACTCCAGCAAATCCCATGACTCACTTTCCCTGAGTTAGGGAAAAAAAAGGTTAAGGAACCCCTCAGAGAAAGTCTAGCCTGTATTTCGGGACTACCATATTGCTTTCAGAAATCAAGATAGATATCTTCCCTACAAGCCTGCAGAAGTGCCTACCCTCACAGATGAGAAATTCCCTGTCCTGCTGTGCCCGCATGGTTTGTGAAAGAGGCACAGTATGTGCAGGACTTGGCCATTGCTACATCACAGGGTGAGTAGGCTTTCATATATGCATGTTTATATATTTCCAATCTTTCAAAACTATTTACAGTTAATTTCCAAGCCTCTATAAAAATAATAATTTACACTGACTTTTCATGAATGAAAATAGCAAAAAAATAGTAATTTCTATCACTATGGTTTTTAAAATATAACCTATAGCACTTGAACAATGTGTCTGGTTGCACTTTCAGAGATTACTACCAATGTATTTTTTACATTCCTTGAGCGAGATGTGAAAGTCATGTGGAAGTTTTAAAAATTCACAGTGAATTACTTGATTTATGTTCTTCCACATACATTAATTTTTAGTATCATGCAAATATTTGTATTGGCACAGTATGCTCAGCTCTGGAGAATTTAACTGGATTCACAAATTGTTACAATATCCCTCTGTTAATTTAATCCTTTCACGGTAAATATTCATACATTACTATCTAGTAAGAAAAGATAAAGAAAAAATTAACTTGCAAATTAGATAAAGGTCTGTAACAATTACAGCATTAAAATTCTAAAGAAAAACTCTGGATAGGTTTTTAGTCTGACTACTCCCAGCTACTTAGATTTTCTTCAGTTTTTATGGAGGGGATTATACGTATATACTGACATTGGCTGCAAGAGCAGCGGGTCAGACCCAATGACCCAAATAGATCCCTTCCGCATCTATGTTTCAATAACAATGCTGTCAAATTAACAATAGCGGCAAAAAATGCAAGATTGCAAGTATCTCTGCATTTTTTACTGCATATAAACACTCCTAACAATTAACTAAACATTGTGAGACAAAGGTTGTTGAGTTTTACTATTCTTGCTTTCAGTGAAAATAGCATTTAAGACATTTTATAAAAGACCAGCCTTTTTCTCCAAGCAAGGAATAAATAGACAGTGTTTGTTAAACCTTTTTATTCAATGCAGCGAACTGCAAATTTTTGCCCTTCTGGTTTACTTTAATTTTGGCTCTTTGTACCAAACAGGATGAGCATAAAGCAATCAAACATGTATAGAGGTTGAAACACCCTTGAAAGGCTACCCTGTTCTTGCTTATAATCTCCTCCCACAACACACAAGCCCTACCTACTAGCCTCTTTAGTATTGGTTTTAGATGTCCAGGATCTATCTCTATTCCTTTTAAGTTTCTGAAGGGGAAAATGAAAGTGTGAGAGAGGAACCAGGATAAGGCGAACCTTGCAAACACACAGGGTTTTTTTTCAAATATTTATTTTTCTCATCTTGAGGCCTTTAGGTATGTTTGATTTAGGCACTGAAAGAGCAGTCATCCCAGCTGGTAGAAACTTTTTCACTAAGCAAACAAGCACAAGGATTAGAACCCTAAAAGTGTTCATGTTGCATCACACTTGGTGGTAGCTAAAATTTCCCCTCTAACCAGCTCAAATGAGTTGCCAAGTCAACTGAGCAATCTCACAGATATTTTTGTGACATTTTACTAGCAGCTCTGACAAATAAATGGATCTCATTAAAAAGTGGGTGCTGATTTCTAGTGATAACTTTTGCTAGTTTGAGAGATATCTGCAAATATTTTCTATTGACTTATTTTGCTACAAAACCTGTTCTGTATACACACGTGCTTTGTGCAAATAAAAGCTATTGAGACATATATATTCAGATCTTGGTTGCAGAATTGTGCAAGTGGCTTTCTAAAGGCTAAATAAAGGTCTTTGCATACAGTGAGTACATGAAAATATCCTGAGGGTCTGCATGATGTGTTGTAGCAACACTGTTCCAGGAAGAGCCAACAGTAACCTACAACCAAAGTTCTTTGAATGATTTATCTGGAAGTATCTTTGAATGATTTATGTCCTTTGAGAAAAATTAGTATGAAGTATGTGAAAAAATCTCATAAAAGCTCCCTTTCAAGTGAATGAAAGAATAGTTGTTCCAGGAGCAAAAATTACATTGGTGCCCTCCAGTAGCATGGATGACATTGAAATACATGGTCTACAATGTCAAAAATATTTTATATATTCTGGTTTTACTTTTTAAGGGAGAGACATTTCAGACGTATGGTACAGCAAGCTGCTAGATAGAGACAGGAGTCCTTCACTTTTCAGTGATGTTAAAAGCTAACAAGATGAGCTTATTAAAGCTCAGGCTTCCCAAAACAATTGGACCTTCACTTCTTTGGTTACCATCTTCATCCCAGAGTCTTCACCAATTAACTCCATCTCTTCAATGTTTCAATGGTTACTGCCTGGGAAGTAGCAAATCTCTGCAGAATCCAACCCTGTATTGCTGGCTTTCTCAAAATACTCTCCTGTGGTCAGGTACAGGTGTGCAAAACCTGCTGTGATTACTGAGAGCCTTAAGCACTGACCTATTACATTCCTATCAACCCAACAATCTGGACCACTTTTAGGGAAAACACACCAACTCTTGGAGAACTTGGCCCATCCAGGAGAGTATCAGACTGAATAGGAACCAGGGCAGCCAGTAAAGGGGATATCCAGCAGAGATCTGAAAGTCTGAAAAGATAACAGTACTCCATTCTGTGGCTGCAGGGAAGGCAGAGTGCAGCCAGCCCAAATTGTTCAGATTCATTTCCTAAGCTTGAACAATTCTCAGAACCTGAGAGACCTACTGGCAAACACTGTGACAAGTCACCTTTTATTACTACACACACAGGTTTGCCCACACCTGCTGATGTGCATTGAGAATGTAGTCAACGTTTCTAGTCTCGACTCATTTGTCATCCCAGTAAGACAGTGATCTCTTATGAATGTTTCACAAAGAGGCATTATTTCTGCGTTGCAATACTACACAATTTTTTCTTGAAATTTCATAATTTTTGGACCTCTAGCACACCATCAATTGATATGTTAGGTTATGTGATAAAAAGCTTGTTTGCATCCCCAGAAAGGAGTACAGATAGATGGGGGAGCGGGGGGGGGAACAGGAAGCCTAACTAATACCCTGTCAGGCCCATTGCAGGATCCATCAAGTTATCTCCCCAGAGGAGGACCTAAAGCTGCAGAAAGGGAGGGATCTAGATGATTTGGGAAGGAACAAGTGTAGGAAAACAGAAGAGAAAGGGGATGAAAAAGGGCTAGATGTATGTAAACAGCTACCAATTGATACATTTGTCTGGTCATAGTCTATGCGAGGTCAGCACAGTCTCTCCCATCTTCTTATAAAATTCCTTTCTAGCTCTTTTCGTGGATGAAAGCACCCAGGATCAGACTGCAGCTTGGAGGAGCTGTGTACACACACACATATATGAATATGTATATATGTTTTCACTAACGGAGCTCCATCATGGTCTGCAAAAGAGTGGAGCAGGATGAGGACTTTCGTGCTATCTGTGCTTGTGTGACTGCTCTGAGTGTCTTTTAAAATAGAAATCTACTACAGAAATCAATTAATTTATATTTTTTTTGGTTTTTTTTTGGTTTAGTTTTGGGTTTTTGTTTTAAAAAGAAGGAAGAATTCAATATTGCACTATAAAAAAACCACTTAACTTTAGGTTGATGTTAATGGATGATGCCATATAACACTATTTCCAGATCATTTGTCTACTTGCTGTTTACCACAGACCTAGCTCATCAGTCAAAATACCTCTCCTGTAATGCATCTGTCTGTCCCCTGGGATCTATAAGGCTATGATGACCACTCCTCTTGTTCAAAAACATGATTATATCATCAAAGAAGAGGGGTTTGGTAACTTTTTTATTCAGGTAATAATGTGGCTCTTATCCATCCGAAGGTGAATAGTCAGTCACCTGAAGTTGTGCCAGGGGAGGTTTAGGTTATAGGTTAGAAAAAGTTTTTTCACCCAGGGAGTGGGCAGGCACTGGAAACAGGCTCCTCAGGGAAGTGGTCACAGCACCAAGCCTGACAGATTTCAAGAAGCATTTGGATGATACTCCCAGGCACATGATGTAGCTCTTGGGGATGGTTGTGTACAGGGCCAGGAGTTGAACTCAATGTTCTTTGTGGGTCCCTTCCAACTCAGCATATTCTATGATTCTGTAATTTTATATTTCCAGTATCTTTACAATGTATGGAAAGAAACATGGAGAAATGTGATGGGTAGCTGGTTTCCTAAACTGATACTGTTGCTGATTGTAGTTTTAAGCAGCACAGTGTTTTCTGGGCAAAGTATTACTGTTCCTGCCCCACCCAAAAAATTTGGCTATATGTTTAACACTCTTTAGAAAGTCACTGGAATTCTTCAACGACTGCCATCTTGTCCTCTTTTTCACACTAAGAAAACAAACCAAAAAGAGTTTGAAATGTTACAAGCTGTATAAAAACATGATATTTCTTAAGATGACTAAAAGTAGGAAAGTCTGGTCCAACAGCACATAGGCTCCAACAATGGAAAACTTTTGCAATATAATTAGATGTTCTTTACATTGTAACCCTTTTGTTTAGGGCAAGCTGAAATGATGCTTTGTCTAAAGGTTTGGGTGAGGTTTTTTTATATATGGAAATGATGTATAGAAATTTCATAGCAAGAGTTGAAGGGCTATGAAGATGTGAAAAGCAACAAAATATGGTTTCAATATGTCAAAACATTCCCCAAGGAAACTAGATAAGGTTGTACTGAAAATTAAGCACAGATTGTTGGGTGATGAACAGCACAGGCCTGTACTTACTAAATAGTGCTCTCGGTCATCTCAGTAACATTTAGCTTATAAAAAGCAGCAGTGATTTGGTTACAGCAGATATGCAGCAGAAACAACATAGTTGGTGGTCCTAGCTTTTGCAGACTGTTGCTTTAACACAATGTCAAATAGAACAAATTTTGGTGATTTACTGTTGGACTAGATTTCACTCTCTGGGCAGCATGCCACGATGTTGGTGTCAGGGCTCTGTGGGCTGCACTAAACATATCTTTTCAGACCTACAGGCACATCTGACTCCTAATCTTTATGCACTAGCTATTAGAGTCTTACTGGCTGTACCCTATCCATCATTTACTGCAAGTCTCTATACGTATTAAGAAAGTAAAAACGCTGTCTACCAAAATGTCACAAAGAGTTTTTTCACACATGGTCAAATTCATAGCTGGCACTGAAAATCAGAACTATGTGAGAGTGAGCAGAAAATATTTTGTTACACTCATGGGTTTAAAATAATATGTCTAGTTAGTATTTCATATCACAAACACCAGTATCTTAAAATGTTGGGACATATTCCTGCAATTCCAGTATCCTCCCCATGTAAAGGCAGATCTGACACAATGTAAAAGTTGCCTACAGAGTGATGAGCCAGCTGCAGCTGTCTGCTGTCTTGAAGTGAGGCAACAGGCAGCAGCTTCCTTTGGAGGCGCAAATGCATCCTGGGGTGTCTCCACAAGGGTCAGAAAAACAGATGAGAGAAAACTGTCACTTCAAAACATGACCATCAGCTCATACTTATTGGCTTTATAGTCGCTGTGTAAAAAAAAGAAAAAAAAAAAAGCAGAAATCTCTACCAGTAAGGAATAAATTAATAGCCTTCAAAACTAGGCTTCAAAACTCCACCAAACTAGTTCTCCTGGGCCTGGCAGATTAACTCAGCACTGCCCTCTGAATCATTTTGCTGCCAAGATGAGATAAAACAGCTATCCGCGTAGGAGACAACTATGCACAAACTGTCCTTGCTGAGCACATCGAAACTACCCAGCCGGCAACTCCAGAGTTTTGGCTAGAATTTCTACTGCTGTATTTACACTCACTAATTCTTTGTATTAATAGAGAGCTTACAATTATAGCAGAGAGTAAGATGCTAGCCAGGATTCCAGTTACAATCCTTATTTGACAGGAAGTTGATATGATTAGATTCAAATGATTGCAAAGATACCTGGGGAGTATTGGCAGCTTTCTGTAAAGCGGAACTCTAGTATGTGATGTGAATAAAAGGCTCAGGCTCCACACAGTAACACCAAATACTTGAGATCAATTATCTGGATTCTGCAGTTATTCAGCTACTCTGTCATGCATACTCAAATCCACTATCATCTGCTCTATCTTCCAAAATAATTAGCACCATCAATCACATTTGCTTAAAACATAAAAGAGCAAAGGAACTGGGAGTTTTATACAAGAAGAAGTTATTACACATAAATTATATGAATACATTAGAGTTTATAATTCCAAAACATTATACACTATAGTATCATTATTCCTCAATGTGTGTGAAAGAGCTATGGGAACCCACAAGCACCCTTCTATCTTTGGTTTTTCTTAGGAGAAGTCACATTGAAATTTGCTCCCACACCACGGTGCTCATTAGTTTGAGGAAGACTGCAGCCAGAGGGAGTGTTGGGACTGGTTCTTTAAGAAAAAGGCATCCCACATATGTGTGGCTGCAGCTTAGCAAGCAAACAGGGTTAACACACAGGCATTGCAAAATAGCTTAATTCCAGTCTATTCCTGGTACTTTGTTGGTGTGTGGTAGCAGCTAAGGCTAAATATTTTTCATACCAGTGCTTTCATTAGAGAAAATATCTTATAGTTTAGGAATTCTCAAGGAATATGTTAGTTCCAGATTACCAGAGATAAAACATGACTTGTAAGTATAAAAACCAATGAATTAACATTGCACATAGTCAAAACATGATTAGATAAGGTAAACATGGAACCTAAAATCAGGCTAAATTCAGTCTCAGTAAAAGGCACTCCATTTTAATCTTGCAATATTTTTTTCATCAAAACTCAGCATATTCACAACAGATAATTTTCCCAAGAATTTTTTTGTTTTCTTTATCTCTCTGGAAAAACTACCAGCAAACATAATTTCCTGAACATTATTTGACAGATATTTTCAGCTACACTTTGTCTTTAAACATCTGTAGAGCCAAGGAGCCATGAAAAATGTTTTTATTCTCTAAATGTTATTGACTAAAATTGTAAAACTAGTAAGAAATACTCTGTGCCATTCTGTCTCCCCTATCCCAACCTATTCTCACAGGTATAATCTGCTACATCTTGAAAATTGTTTTCTGTCACTAATATTAACAACCTCCACTTTTTCAAAGCATCTTGTGCCACAAGAGTTTAACAAAAAGCAGACTTGACATATTATCATGATACCAGAAATTATAAAATATAGCAGAAATAATTGAAAATTCAGAGAAAAGACTAGTGAAATGTTTTACTTTTCTTCTTTGTTTATGCAATTTTCTTCTCAGTATTATTAAATTCTTTTTTCCCTCTGTTAGAAAAAATATACTACCACCACATGGGAAACATCTTTCTAGGTAAGGAAAAATTGGTATATGCAAGACAAGCTTGAGATATGTAAGAAAACATTATCAAATCTTGAATGATTTAAATAAATGAGTTATTTTAGTTATCATCATCTAATGCTGTGAATAAAAAAATCATAGTATTAAGTTTGAGATTGAAGAAATATGGAAAGTAATAAGACAAGTAGGTGGTAAAAAATAGCTAAGACAGAAGCAAAATTTGAAATACGTATGATTTTACATTATTGACTGTGCATAAAGATTGGAGCTCTACTAGAAATAAAACTGCTGTAGTTATAATCAAATTATATAATATTAGCATCAGTAAGTGAAGCTAAACATATACCTGGAAATTGAAATAGCTTACAGCTTTGACCTCTAGATTTGTACTGCTGGTAACATTTGAGAATAAGTTTACTCATGTTCAATAAAAATGTTCTAATGAACTCAAATCTGCACTGAGGAAACTCCAAATAACAACCCATAATTGTTTTAAAACAGGTCCTCTCTGTAGACAGGATTTTAAGACACTAATCAAATCACTGTAGACCTCTTGTTAGGCTTGATTTGGTAAAATCAATTTTGCAAAAAAATACTCATGCAATATTTGAGGTAGCACAGAAAACCTTAGTAGGAACCTGAAGGATGGCCATCTCAGTAACTGTTTTCTTTTTTTAGGCATTTTACACTGCGATAAGAGGAATATAAACATGAGAGAAGAAACCTCCTATGTGAAAATCAAAGCATGAAATGGGTGAATCTGCACAACATTGTCGCATTATAGACTGGTCTTATTGAAAACAGAAGGATATATACTCAGCCACAAGAAAAAAAATACGATAATCAGGATCTAAAACACAGTATGTATTGGCCTATATGTACAGAGAATTCAAAGAGAAATATTTCAGACTGTTTTATTTTTCTTTCAACTAAGTATTAAATGTCCACAAATTGTCTTGGACAATTTGCTGCAGACAAAGGAAGTAGCTCCTAAAAGAAAATGTAGTCTCCTTTCATGAAGAGCTTGCAGTGTTCTCAAACAAATCCCTTATCTGAAACAATTTGCCAGAAAACTGTACTGGTTTTGGTATTATTCAGACAGAATTTATAGAGCATGTTTTATATCTGACATTAAACTGAATTATGATGGAACATAAAGATTATGTTATAACATTCTGGCTCCCTGACAGCTTCAGGCACCTGTTCTGAATAGCAAATATTCTTGAATTTGAAACTTGCTTTCCTTAAACTTCCATTAATTCATTTTTTTGGGTTTAAAATTCCCTGTTCCACAAACAAACATCTCACACTTTATTACATCCATACTCCTGGAAAACAAGCATCAAAAAGATGAAGGTGGAGGTAGGGTTTTATTCAAGGAAATAACTGTAGGAAATCACGAGTTTCCACCTCCCAAAGGTTGAGTGGCTGAAAAGGAAAGATTAATTATCCTTCAGAGGTGCCTATTTCTATAAAGGGAACCAAGGGTAACAAGCTTATACTTAACTTGTAAATATCTAAGAAACACTTCTCCCATGACAGATTTTAACCCTTTGTTGTTACTGCCTTTCCAGTGTGGCATGTAGGATTTGATTTAGAACAAGTCAAGCATAAGATACCTCAGCAAGAACATAATTTCTTAGTACTTTTAAAATAGATACATAACAAATTTTAAACCTTTCCCAATTTTTAAAGAGGAACTTAATAAAACACCATAGTAAATTGCCCAGAAAATGTGTGAAATTTTCCCAGACACAAAGTCAAGCAAACATCTCATGGGAACTCCATGAGTAGTGCTACTCCCGAATTAAGTTTTGCTAGATGACCCATTAGGTTCCCTTCCAACTTACTTTGCATGTTTTCATGGAATAAAAAAAAGTACATAATTTTTTCCAAACTTTCCAACACTTTCAGACTCAATGGTTCCCCTGAATATTCTGTATCCTTGCTATTGCAGATCTTCTCTAATCATATAGAAATTTATATCTGTTTAGATCTCTTTTACATCTCTAATCTCATTGAATGTGTTCGCAGAGGATTTATATTTTGCTATTCAGAAGAAATTTTCAGGAGAAGAACCACCCCTATTTCTATCACATTCCCAGTTCCACATTTACCCAAAGCAGTAGGGACCAAACTCTCCACCTCCAATGGATATCTTTGTTGGAATTACAGAAAAAGAACATTCTTATTCTATTTGTTTTTCCGCCATCTGCTTTGTCAGAAAAGTGCCAGCAAGGCTGCCAATATCAACAACAATGCAACATTTCCTGTTCAACCTTCTAGAAAGGAGAGATACTTTCTAAAACTCTGTTGGAAGTGTATTTGACTACAACCTCAAGCAAGAGCCAAAAACGTTGGGTTTAGGTCTATTAAAAAGATATATCCTGCACAGTGAATGAATTTGACTGTGTTTCTGTAACCAGTTTGCAGAAAAGCCCTGTTGTGCACTTTGCTTTTAAAAAAAACCCATGAAAATGTGTGTTAAAATATAGTTGTGTTTCTAGATATTAAGTAGAGTATTCCTGCATCTCATTTTCTGCTTCTATGTTGAAACAAATTTACATTTGTGGTAGTTTAGTTTAGGCCTTCCTTGGTGACCAGTTTGTAACCAAGGAAGTGCCCAGATTTACCCAGTATTCCCTACGATTTTTACATAAGCCAGGGTAAAAGAAGAAAGGAGGAAAGGCCTTCGCCCCTCTTTCCTTCTGACAGCTTCAGAGGTGCAGGTTCCCTGCTGTTGAGTCTGCCGTGTTGGGGAGCGAGGCCTGGTAAGGCCTTGTCGACCTTGGGAGACGGGGGTTGCCAGCGATCGTTCCAGCGCGACTTTCTGTTGTCTCAAGGAGAGTAGTAAGATATTCTTTTGCTAATTCTTTTAGTTGCTAGACCTTGGACTATTGATCGTGTATATTTTATTTTGTTTTTGTTCCTTTTTTCCCTTCCCCTTTCCCTTTTCCTTTCGAAACTGTATATATTTTTTCAATTGTATATAACTGTAACATAAGTGTAAATATATTTTTATATATTGCTTTAGCTGTCTCTCTCTCGTTTTGGTTCTCTTGTGGTTTTTTTTCCCTCTTCTCCCGTGGTTCAGGAGGCGGGGGGTGTTTTTGTGGCAAGGTTTGGAGTGGCAGTGAGCCAGCTTCAAACCATATCAACATTCCATAGGGGTTTTTAAGTCAAAGTATTCCTGCACAAACTATGGCGTTATTAAGCCAGATTTTCTAGAAAACTTCTGGGCTCCAAAGGCCAGCAAGATTAAAGAGATGACAAGAAAGACTATTGACACTTCATGCAAAAGATATGCAATAGCTGTGAATCACTAAACTCTGAAGGATCATCCACAGTCAAGCTTCACTTCCAAGTGAGTAACTGCTTCGTGTTTGATGGACCCTTGCCAGCAACACACACTTGCAGCAGACAATACAAGCAGAACTGTCTGAATACAAGTATTTAAAAAGGAATTCGAAATTTGTCTTGTCAGCAACACTTAGTCACCTAGAAAAACCTGCTAAAAACTTTTGTCTGAAGACCTCAATATTTTGCCCTGCATTCTCTGACAAGATTTTACAACAGAAAATTAAAATACAGCAGAACTAACTTTATTTCGAGAGAAAAAAGAAGCTTCTCCTGTAGTGGTTACTTGAGTACCTTAGATGTTCCATTCAGGTTCACATTTTGCTAGTGTAGAGATTTCTGGACAACTGATCTCTACACAGTACATGTTTTCCCGGGATTTCTGGGCCTCATCTCTAGAGCATAAAGCATGACGCCATTGAATAATTCATATTCTAGGGCTCTGAGAAACTCTAGGGTCAAAGGGCAGAGGAGAGACAGGCACTTTGGTCTCTCTAACTGGTTACTTCCTACTCTCTTACCAGCAGCTGTCTTTGCAGAGAATCTACTAACAGTGACGACAAATCACGAGACCACTTAGTTATGAAAGAATCTTGGAATGGCTAAAGCACAAGAGTAACGCCTTTACTGTGGAGGTAGTTCATATAATTGTGAAAGGTGTTCCAGAAGAGCATCTGAAATGTGGCAGTATGTATGGAAGTCACATGGTCCTATTGTCTCCATGGAGTCTATCCTGGGAAACAAGACAGAGGCAGCCTAATGCTGGGGACAATACAGGAGAGCACACTGATGCAGGGCAGGGGACTAAGAAGGTTGGAACCTCAACAAAGATGATCTCTATGACAGTTGCCTTGATCACAGTTCCCTGGTCTTGCTACTATAATATAGTACTAAGTGTTCAACTTTGATGGACAGAGGCAGATCATTCCCCTCAGACAGAGACTTTTCTTAGATTTCTACCTTCTTCAACAAGAACTTCTCTCTCTTCTTGGTCTGTAGAGGTGTAGAAATCCTGAAGGCTGAAAAGCTGTTGTTCTGCCTTCAATGGATGTATTCAAGCAGAGTTCAAGGTCTCACTTCAGCTACTGTCCCCATACGCTTCTCAGGTAGCAAAAATGAACCCTTTTTTTTTGGTTTGGGAGCTGATGAGATAAGGGCTATGGGGTTTTTCTAGCTCACTGGGACATATAAAGTATCCATCTGTTTGTGATGTGGCCTCTCTTCAAGTGGGGAATCTTCAAATACAAGCCTTCCTGAAGACACAGCACTTAAGAGACAGTTTAACAGATTGTTAATGGACAACAAACTAAGAGCTACAAAAAACCAAACTAACATTGGGATTAAGAAAAAATAAACAAAGAACTGTGAGGGAAAATCAAAAGTTTTTCTGGAAGAGCGAGTTCACAAAGTAAGTAGTTCTAATCTGAATCACAGCAGTAGCTGTGCAGCTCTACAGCGTGAAACAGGAGGAATCGTAGGCGAGGTGAGTCAATACAGAGACATGAAGACAAAAAATTGTGCACGTGCAGGTGAACACATGTACACATGTGGAACCAGCACCTGAAGACTTAACTCGAGGAGAATATTAATTTGTAAAAATGAAAGGGAAAAGAGGTGAGGGAAAGAGGAAATGGAAACAGAGTGACATATCCAGGTCTATTCAGCCATCTTCTGACACCAAACCTGGTCTCCATTCTTCTATGCCAATGCTGTGCTCAGGCAAAATGAAATTAAGAAAAACAACATCCAAACACAAAAGAGGAAATAACATATTTCTCTCCATTCTGTTCTGTCTTCCCCCTGCTGTGTTTGTGTGTTCATTTTTAAAGGGCAACCTTCCACTGCAGTGTACTGATGCTTCTTTTTTGCCTCAAGGATTCTTGCCTCTTTTCTGTCTCAGGGTCCCTCAATACGCAGGTGTGCCAAACAAGCCCACACTCCAGTGGATCAGGAATCCCTCCACTGCAGGAAGCAGATATTGTTGGGTTTTTTTCTGCTTTAGTTTTTTGGGTTTGGGTTTTTTTTGGGGGGGGAGTTGTGTGTGTGTGTGTTGTTTTTGTTTTGTTATCTTTTCTTTCTGAAAAAAGTCAAAACAGACTGAAAAGGAAAAGAAGCAAAAGAAACTCAACAACCACAAGTTTACTTTCTTCTAAAAGTTGTTCCTGACCAGTCAGATCAGATCAATTTGTCTTTAATTACTAATTAACCTGAAACTTACTTTGAATTGTAAGTAAATGAATAGGAACATTTGAACATTGCAGCTTCCTTCTATGCAGAAAGGGCAGGTGGATTGGATCATGTTTTCACTGGCCAAAATAAGGAGCAGCACAAACGCAAATGAAGACAGCATTGAAGCAAGGTCAAACTTACTGCTCCAGAAATTCTATTCCTTTTTCAGCCCCCATTCAGTCAGATGTTATTCTTTTTCTCATTGTCCTTAATGGTTGGCTTGTAAAAAAGAATTGTCTGGGTTTGGGTTTTTTGATCTCTTCCTAAATAAACATTTCTGAATGACCATTTCAAGTGTTTTGGAGAAAGCTTGGAGTAAGCCAGCAGCTTCTCTGTCAAATCTGTTGTGAAGCTAACATGCAAGTACTTCTGCATATCAAAGCAAAAGGATTTGATGAAGAGTCCAGCTGTCCTGTTCCTGAGGTCAAAAACATTGTTTTGTTTTCAGCTTCTACAAAACAGCTCAGGATTCCAATATACAACTCCAGTTTTTGCACAAAGTAATTTTTGCCAATATGTTTTTCTTTGTTCATGATCATCTTTAATGACTTTTGTTTTTCTTCACTGAAGAAGGAGGAAGCAGTGAAGTGACAAACTTAAAACAAAGGCATCATTTATATATGACACTTTATATGTCTTGAAGAACTACTTTGGTTTAAAGCCAAGCATTCAGAGGTTGAGGAAGGCCAGAATGAGAACTGCCGGGGCAAACTTAATCATGCAACACAGGCTTTCATTACATGAATGCACACAAATATTTTCTGTTGGACTCCTATCATTACTTGGCTATTGTATTGTGCTCATTACTGTGCATTATGTACAACCTGGTTTTAACTCCACAGAAGGAATTTCTTTGGGGAATAGTTTTATTGGTATTTCTCTTTTTTTCCTTCTCAGTTCAGTTTTTCTCCCTCTTTTTGATCCCACCATATTCTGTCTCCACCATGTGTGGGCATCAGCAAGGTGGTTGTGAGCAGCCACTAATTTTATTTTCTGTCCCAGTATCCAAACTTGAACCAAGATTCATGGCCAGACTGCACATGAGGTACCCTTTTCAAGATGAGCATGACTTTAGTAGACCAGTTGAAGGGAGTATGCCAAAAAATTGTAAGGAAAGTGCATGTGCAAAGTCCAGCTCTTCCTAAGACCTAGGAAGGAACTGAGCACAATGAGCAAGGACCGACTTCTGAGCTTTGGAAAGTTTCCCAACAGTGTAAATTATAATATCTCAAAGGTGAATTGAGGCAGATAATCATGAGGTGTACATAGAAGACAAATTTCAAGCCTCGTTATTAAAGTAAAGAATAGTAAAAGTTCCCAAAAGAAGAGAAATGCCAAAAATATTACCTTGCCCTCAGACAAGCCTGATTTTTTCCAAATATAAGATATAATACACAACTTGAGGCAAAGTTATGGTATGGAAAAGTCCTAGCTTGGCAAGATTAAAAGCAACATTAAAAGCACAGTTAAAAAGAGTTTGATGATGGGAAACATCTAGCAGGCTTATCCATAGATAATAGTACTGCAAATGCTTGCCAAATGCAAAGATCTTCTTACAGTACCTCTTGTGGTGGGTAGATACTTCTTTTCTAATAGGCTTCTAGGCATTTTTAAATGAAATGAAATTCAAATCAAACAGACATTTTAGTGAGACCAGCCCACTCCTGCATGATTTTCTCATTCCTTATCATCTCTGTATGCCCTATGAAAGTTCAAAATCTGATAGATGTGTTGGTTTAGCAGTGAGTAAACATGTCATAGCTTTTTGCTTTTTGAACTCACAAATCACATAATATAGTTTTTTTCTGCAGTGTTAAAAGGGTGCACAGATCTCTACAAGAGTAAAGCAGACCTACTTTTTGCCCCAAAGATTGTGCAGTCTTGCCTCCAAATATTTTTCCAGCATGTGAAAATCCTACCTAAGAAACCCATCTCAGCACACACTTCTAACAGAAAGGAGAAATTCCATTGGCTCACCAATATACTTTGGCATCTCTATTTATATCAACCATGTAGGTAATAGACCTCCAGAAAGTCTATCTGGCAGTTTGTCTGAAAAACCAAAGCTGACTGACAACAGGAAGAGGATTTAAAATCACAAGAATTTCACTACCAGACTTCCACTTTGCTTTGGCTTAGCAGATTTTCTTGCTTTTTCAATTTAGTCTATAAAATTTACTGAAATGTCAGGATCAGGGTATTGAAGTCATAATTAAGTTGTATATCAGACCAAACTGAGCGTCATATTGCTTGCTAGGTAATATCTCAATTTCTTCAGTATTCCCAGGCAAGCTTTCCATTCTGACTACAGTTAGCTTCACTATGAGCCAAGTAATCCTGTAGCCTTTCTGAGGTGTGAGGAGAAAATGTCACAGGCATCCATTGCCATTTATTCCTGTTTGCATAATTCTCAAACAGAAAAGCAGGTTGTCCTGGAGTCTCAGTATACTAGATGCTACTGTCTCATGGCCATTACTCACACGGGACATACAGGGCTCTGTAAAAAACCCCAGAGTTCAATGGTAGGTCCAGTCATTCAACTTCTTGTGATATAATACTACAAAAGGTTCCCCTTTCAGAGGAAGCTTTCACAAGGTCTGAAGTGGAAAGCCTTCACAGCATAAAACCTGCACACCTAAAGAACTCCTCGTGGGGAGGAGTGCAGTGAACAAGGGACATCTTTAATATAAAGTGTAATGGTATTTAGCCAGACCTTAGTGGTTGTGCTTTAAAAGCATGCAAAGTAATGCTTGAATTTATTTGATATTATTTCTGCACATCTGTCTTTACATATAGTCCTCTGAAAGTATAAGCCTAAAATACTTCCATTTTCTACTAGCCAAGCACCCTATAACTCTCTTGGGCATGAAGAAAATGTGTTTTACTGGTGATGACCTAGATTTTCTGAAGAAAAAAAATTAAAGAAAAGGTAGGCTAAGACAAATATGCTTTTTTTTTTTTCTCATCTGTCCAAAAGTTATTGTAGTGGTCTCTTGCTTAGTCAGTTGCGGTTCTAAGAAATAAGAATAAAAAGAGAAATTTGTAAATGGCTGCTTTATTAGTGAAACTAACACCAGCAGTGGAGTTCTATGCATAAACTCAACAAAAGCATAGTTTAATGCTTACTTTTTGTAGCAATAATGGAAGCATATCTCTAAGAGAGTCTGCTTGAATCAGTTTACTGACGATATTTGTAAATGACTGCCTAAGAGCTCAGCATGTAACCTCCATTGTAAACTGAATCCATCAGGGGCAGTAAAGATCTAACTAAATGTCAAGCAAAAGTATTGCAATTTTTTAAAGCTCTAAGCCTTCTTGAGGAAGAAAACTCCTGAGCTATTAGCATTGTGCACTTTATATTCTGTAGCAATAAATTTTGAAAGATGTCAGTATTGACAGAAGTTTTTCAACTGTGTCACCCTAAATGTCCTCAGTATATTACAGAGCAAATAGTAGTGCAGGTTGTGTCACAGGAGGGAAATATTCTTTGGCCACTCTCTTGCCAACAATAGTTATAAACCAAATATTGCTTATTACAAATATTTCTTTTGAGACTGTTTCCCAGACTGCCAAAAGATTTATAGCATTTTCCCTATTGAGATTGGCTCATGTACAAAAACATCTTTATGAAAACAAGTCAGATGAAAAGGTTTTTTCCTACACCAAATAAATATACATTGCAAAATTGCCCCATATTCATAAAAATATATGTACTCATTTTCCAAGAGGAAGAGACAGTTGATATATGCCATTCAGCTGAACAGGCAGTATTAAAGGCATCAGGGTGCTTTGTAGAAAGCAAACTAGACAACCTGGCACCATATTGGAGCAGTTAATAAGTTCACCTGAAAGGACCTCTTACTTTTGCCTAGCTCATGATTAGTGCATTTTCTTTAACATTCTCTCCAAACGTTTTCCATTCTTCCTCTTTATTTGTAGGTGGGCAAAGCAGAATATATAACGTAGAAAGACAATCTGTAGAGTCAATCTAGTTGAGCCTAGACTACATGGCAGATGCAGACTTAGTCCTGATCTTCAGAAGGAAATACTTGTACAGGATCAGAATTTACAGTTCACTCCTGGGCTCCATCATCAAGAGAGAATACTGAGAGTACTTGCAGAGCTCATCTGCCCCACAGTTCAGACACAGCCACTATCTATGTTAGTAGCTCCGTCCTTATCACCATCTTCAATTTTGCTGGAATAAAAGATATTCTTTATTTCCACTAGAATGGAAAATGCTTAAAAAAGTCTTAAAATTTGATGACTACAGGAATTTTGGTAATATGAATCAGCCCTGCTAATCAGATAATTTTCCATAGACTTTCCACAAGTGAAATTTCGTATTGCTAATTTTATTTCTTTCTATTTCTGGTTTGTCCCTTAAGAAATCTGCCCCTCCATTCTCATATCTTGCTTGGCTTAAAATTTCCTAACATCTCACTGTAATCTGGGTTTCCACAATTTGCGGGAATGCAACATTTTCCTCTTTACAGCAAGCCCTTATGAAATATAAATGCTACAAATCAGCAAACACTTTAGGTATGTTGAGAAATGAACTATACGTGATATTTGGAATAGACCCAGTGAAATAAGAGCATCTTGAAAAACCAAGTTCTAATGTACTTATGCTTTGGCCACTATAAATAATTTCTTTGATTTGCTGCTACCTGAAAAAACACATAGAAACAAGCCAGTACATATATATATACGTACTCCTTGGACCTATCTAGAAGAAAGGAACGTCTTTAAGAAGATGTAGTAGTTTTACAGATAGAAGGCTATAGACAGTCTCAAAGGTGCAATACTTTGTCACCAGTATGTTTGGGTTTTTCCTTCTATGAAATATTTCTGCAATGAAAAGCAGGATGGAGCGATACCATAACACATCTCTAAGGAAAGAATCGCACCACGAACTGTTTCTTCACGAACTGTTATGTGGGAGAGCAGAAAAAACAGATCCTTGGACCACATGGCAGCACCCACCATACATGGAAGTGTAGTACAATGTGAGATGAAATAAATAGTGCCTTTTTTCCTCACAACCCTCAGTGAAAACCTAAATCTTTGCCTTTACCAGAAGATTTTTTCATCCTGTGCTTCCTGCAACCTCTGAGTACCACTGACCACTACAGCTGTCTCTCTCCCAGCCCTAAGTGCACCTATCTGGAAAGACACATAGTACACTCAGAGTTTTCATCCTAGTCTTATCAATGTATGATTTACCCAGGAAATTACAAATTCCAGAGTATCACCAAGAACATGACAATAAATATCATTTCTGCTTTAGAAACAGGCATATTAATACAAACTAATTTTATATGAAATTTCAACATTGCATGCCAAGATCCTGAAGTTGTGGAAATGATCCTTAGAGGACTGCACACATCATCATTCTTAGAGCTATGTGTGAATAAAAATAAGACATTACTTTATTCAACACAGAAACTTAATTTCAAATGCATGCACCTTTAAACATCATTATGTCAGGGCACTGAAATAAGGTGACAGGGACTCATTTCAGAAATCTCTTTCTCTACCTCTGTATCTACATTTGTCTTGTACAGTATCTCTAGGACCAGGAGGAAAGGTTGAAATCTGAATCCTGCTTACACGTCTGTTGTTCAATTCCCAAGCTTAGGCTTTTGCTGTTGATCTGTGCTGCAGAATCCACCACAATGGCATATTTTAAACCAGAAACCCAACTGACTAACATACATGCTTTTTTATTGTAGCTCAAATGTGCCCAAACAATATATGTTGGACTCCACACACATTAATTGTTCAATTTCTTTTTTTTTAATATCAAGATAACAGTCTTATTGCTTGAACTGCTGTGAATGAAAAATAATCACAGACGGAAGAGCAACTTGAGTACACATAATCTGTTATAGCTCTTTATGATATGACGTACCTGACAGACCTACTGTCAACAGCACATTTGCTTACCCCCTAACAACAGGATGGGTTTACCCTGTGATTGAAGTTTCATTTAACTCCTGATGCAGGTAAATTGATATAAAAATGTGACATGAAAATGCAGACATTGCACGCACACAACACGTGAAAAAATATGGTTATTTTGACAGGAGGGAAAGAAAAACTTAAATAAAGTCTTCCTATGTGGATGTATGGAATATTTAATGTCAGGTCAAATCTATAAAAGATAAATTTCTGTAAACATGAGAGATAAACATTAGGGTTGTCCAGTTCTCTGTGCTCTGAAGCATTTGACATTTGTGAGATAAAATGATTGTGACACCCTGAGCACCTTTTTTGGCACATGATGACAGTTCCATAGTAACCAAAAACTTAAAAAGAAATCCAGAACTTATATAAACATAAAAGTTAGACTACTTGTTCCCTTGGTTGCGCTGTAACCGATACCATTCATTGAATCTGTATACTTTTTGTTTTGAAAGTATCCAGAACAGTTCAGGGTCTCTTTCATTGTCACAGGACAGAAAGAAGGGATTGTACAATGTGGTAGAAGGTAGTATTTCACATCGAGAGCTTAAAATTACTTTTAGTTGTTTAATTGAATCATGAATTTATTTGATTTGAATTATTTAATTCAAATAATCATCCTGGGTGACTTTTGTGTCCTTTACTGTTCTTTTTCTCCCATCTACTTTGGAATGATAAACAAAACGAGTAGAGCAGGTCATTCTGATTTCCTTTCAGATTCCCAGGTAAGCAAGATCCACAAGTGGTTCCAGCTGCCTTAAGCACAATAACACGCCTGCAGCTCTACCTGTTTGTACCAGTGGTTCACTGGATTCAGCATTACCTCCAAAACCACCCATAGGAGATGCCTTATAGAAAAAGCACTTAAGCTTCACTGCTATCTGTGAGGTCGCTCTAGTTCTCTCACATTAGGGATGATGTTGTACATCATGTTCCCTTTCATATGTGTTTATGGACTGGTTGTCCAAATAAATATTCACACACAAACAGAGGTTTCTTTGATAGGCTCTTAACTGCCATCTCTACCAATTAAGTCTGAAGACAAAACTATTCTTATCACAGCAATAGCACTTCCCCCTCTGTGGAGGACACAGAATTGGACTGGGAAAGATTTCAAGCATGGAGAAGAATTTATGATGGTTGAGAAGAATTTATTACATAGACTTTCGAAGTTTCAATGTGTTTTAAAAACTGTTAATATAACACCCCATTCATGTGCATTGTTTGGGCATGTTCAGGTTTGCCCTGAGCTGTTTGCTCCCTGCTCCCCTGCTCCTCCCTCTGGCTGGAATATGCCACAGTGTGGAGTGAGCTCCCATTGGTCCTCGGTCTTCCCCAGCTCCTCCCATATTCCTCCCTCTTCTCCCAAGTTCTCTCCCTCATTTGTTCCCCTGATCGTCAATCCCATGCTCCACCCAGTTTTCTGGCACCTTCTACCCAAACCCTATATAAACCTCTGTTCACCCTCAATAAAGAGAGATAGCTTTGATCTTCTGTGTTGTGCTGTGACCCTTATTGTTGTCTCAGTCCCATTCCTTCCCCCCGGACTATGGCACCCATCCATCAACCCAAAGCGTGGTATCAGTGGTTCTCTCATGTCTGTCTCCAGTCCTCTGGGAAGCACTGCCTTGACCTGTCCTGTGACTTTACTATGTGTGCCTTCTTATGTGATCTTCCCTTACAGAGTGACTGAAGAGGAGAGACTTCAAAAAGGCCAATCACTTCTCCTGGTTTCCTGCTACCTTCTATTTTATAAAAAACCTTCCACAAACAGGAACAACTTTGTGCTGTCAGGCTCCCAGGCCTTTTACCACTCAAGAGAAAAAGCCCCACATAAGTGCTTGATGGAGGTGAATCAAAGTATGTCTGTTCAGCAGCCCCTTTGTGCCCATCTCTTAGCTTATTATCATTACCTAGCCCTGAAATCTCTATACATAAATTAATCTCACAGTCCCACTAATAGGTCTGGGATTAAGTTCTATGCCAGTCAAGAATATAACCAGTGTAAAAACACTTTGCCTTTTCCTTGGTGGATATGAGTAAACAGCTCCTTCCTAGTTTGTGATGCTACTCTTCTGGAATTCTGGATAAAGATCTTGTTCAGGTGAAAAAGTACTGCAACTTCTCTTGATGTCCAGCTGCAGGGACCTGGGGTCCCAAGGTCCACTCCATTCCATAGCATTCCACAGAGGAAAAGCGTTTTAAAAGATTGTTTTCAAGCTTTTCCTACAAGCAAAGGCTTGAAGTTCAAACTACACTCAACACTTTTTAAGAACAGCATAGAATCATGGAGTCATCAAGGTTGGAAGACACCTCTGAGATCATCCAGTCCAGCTGCCCAACCAGCGCTAACACTGAAACCCCTAAACCAACTAAACCACATCACCCAGTGCCAGATCCAGATACCTCTTAAACACTTCCAGAGATGGTGATTTCTCCAGCTTTCTGGGCAATCTATTCTGAGCCTGACCACCCCAACAGTGAAAGATTGTTTTCTAATATTTAATCTGACTCTCCTCTGTCTCAGGGTAATTTCCTTTTGTGCTCTCACTGCAGGTGCGGTGGAAGAAACTGGCCTCCACCTCACTACAACCTCTTTCAGGGAATTGTAGAGAGCGATGAGGTGCCCCCTGAGCCTCCTCTTCTCAAGACTAAACAAACCCAGCTCCCTCAACCCTTCCTCATAATATGTGGGTTTTAGACCTTTCACAACCTCTGTTGCCCTTCTCTGGACATGTTTCATCACCTCAATATCATTTTTAAAGTGAGGGGCCCAGAACTGAACACAGAATTCGAGGTGCAGCTTTGTCAGTGCTGAGTACAGAGGGATGACCACTTCCCTAGTCCTGCTGGCTACACTGTTCTTGATACAGGCCAAGATGTCATTGGTCTTGGCCACCTGGGCACAATGCTGAGTCATATTGAGCCAGTGCCAAACAGAAACCCCAAGTCCCTTTCTGCTGAGCAGCTTTCAAGCCACTCCTCCCCAAGCCTGCATGGGGCTGCTGCAACCCAAACGTTTCATCTCATCTAAACAAAAGAAAGGCATTAAACAAAGACTCTGTCCTAGTTAGAACAGCTGGGACCGATTCATCACTGGATGGGTATAGCCCAAAACTGTGTATTCTATGGCCCTCCATGCCATTTCCCAGAAACTGTTGTCGGGGGGGGGAGGGGGGGCTGCCTGTTGGGGGGGATGTTCCTGTCCTCATACCCTTTTATGGAATTCCCCACTCTGAGGGAAGGATTGACCATTCCTTTTATGGAATTCCCCGCTCTGAGGGAAGGATTGACCATTCCTGCCTGAACTGGAGAATATATAAACCTGGAGTTTCAGAACCTTTCCACCACTCGTGGGATCCAGAGGAAGACTGCAACTCGCCGCTCTCAACCAGCCTGAGACCACCACCCTCAACTGGACTGCAATCACCACTTTTGACCAGACTGCAACAGCTCTCCCACCAGCAGGTTTTTCCCCTCTCCCCTTTACTTTGGACTCAAGGGGGGTTCATGCCCCAGGGTGCTGGGTTATACATTTGGGTTTTGTGGGTTAAAAGCAATTGTTTATTTGTATAATTGTACTTACTGTATTATTTTAATAAATTGTTATTCTGACTTATAATCTCTCCTTTGAGTTGAGTTCATTTCCCCTGCTGGTTAACTCTTAAACCAGCACAGACTCTTACCAAAGCAGATAGAATTTTCAGAAGTCAAATACTTAAAGAAAAGGAGAAACTGGCAAATAAAACTGTGCAAATACATAACAATACTATCTGCTTATTAATAATTTAATACATTTCAATATTTTAATTCAATTTAAATTTTCTCTGGTGATAAAGTTTTGGAATTAAAAAAATAAGTTGGGCATGTTTATTTCTCTAGTGAGGCTAACAAAGGACAGAGCACCAAAGTGACTTTGGGAGGTCTGAATCCTCCCATTTGTTTCTGCTACATCCTTTGGCATCACGAGGAACAATCACAGTTCTGTTACTTGAAACACCACCTTTTCTCTGGCTATGAGGAATTCAGTAGCACTCATATCAATCCAGGATGGTATTCAAAACACCCTTTCCTTCACTTCCCCTCTTCCCCTTCTTTTTTGTTTTGTTTTGGGGTTTTTTTGTTGTGTCAAAGTAAACTATTCCTTTTTACAAGCCCTTCACAGTATATCAGTTTATATACATCACTTCTTATTAAGCTCTGAGCTCAACTGGCTTACATACCTAGCCCCCATTGCCCATTTATTGAATTTTTAAACAGAAAAGGTTCTGTTCAGTGTTGAGGGATGCATTAATAAACATCTGAATAGACATGCCAACTTTTTTCAAAGCTTTATGTCCCATATCTCCTTTTATGTGAGGTCTTCAGAAACATTAATGAGGGCAGTTTGAAAGCTGTCTGTCATGACTGTCTTGCTAATTCTGTTCTTTGTAAAAATGTGGCCTTTCAGTAATTCACACAATCATATAAAACCTAATCTGTAAAAGGAATCTCAAGTTAACTAGCAATATGAACAGTCAGAAGTTCAAGTCTGAAAAAGAAAACAAGTACCTTCTTTAGTGAAAAGTAGTGTCAGGTGAAGATTATAACTTACAAATCTATTTTCTAGAAGATTATAATGAATAATTTTTTTGCCTTACCAATTTCTTCAGGTAGAAGTGTAGATGTGATCGTGAGCACCACATTTTTGTAAGCTCAAAAGAACTAAAGTTTTTCAGTAGTGTTCTATACCGTTATCAGAAGGTGGATATGAATATCCAACTCCATTTTTATAGACAAAGAAACCAGAGCAGAGGAGTAGGGTTTCCCTTCCAGTTACATGGCAGAGCTATGTGAGGGTCAGGAACAGATGCTCTGTCCCCTGAATAGCTGTCTTGTCCTCTGCCTGCTGTGTCATGCAGCTTGTCTGAGACGTATTTGTATTGCTGTTGTAGAACATGGGTGCTAGATAGGATGAACACCTTTTAGCTTCCAATATTGAATATTGGATTTTGCCATAGACATCATATAGAAGGGTCAAAGACAAAGGTATTTCTTAAGAAATAGAAAAGAAATATACTTGCTTTTTTTGAATAATGGAGACTTGATTTGAATCTGTTATGGTTTTTTCTAAGAGGAGAGTGAATATTTTCTTAGACACGATCTTTATTTTTTTGGTCTGTAAGCCGAGGTAAAAAACACTCAACAATGAAATCTGAAATAACTGAGTGAAACTACTGAAAACTTTCAAGTAATCCTTTTTAAACACTAGTGGCTTACTTTCATCCTCAAGCTTCCTGGAGTATTTAACTGTTAGTTTCATAGTACATTTTGGACCACGGTTTTTTTTTTCCTTCAAAAAACACTGAACAATGAATGCCTTCACTGTATCACAGTCCATAAGAACAAATACAGACACAGATAGAGATACAGTCACTGAGCAACTTTTCTGTTTTACATGATTCATTGTCCAGTATCTGTAAGATACATGCCATTCCCTGAAAGACTGGTTTTAAAATTATGTAAGCAAAACCTAAAGACAGTTTTCTTGGCTATAAAGCAAGTAGTCAGAAAAAAACTTTGAGGTTTGAGTAGATGAAGTACTTGAACTGGCACTTGTGTTGTTACTTCTGGAACAAACCTGGGCAGCAGGGAAGACTGGCTGTAATTAAAAGCATTACATACTCTGATAAATATGGCTGCATATATCGTTACTAGCAATTGCCACTGGAAGGGTGTCTATAGTGGAGAAGGAAGGGTAGATTACTGTGGAGCCAGGAGAGTTTAACGTTTGGCAGAGAATAAGGGCCTTCTCTTCTGAAGGGGGTAAGTTAAAGGATTTTTAATTTTTAACTCATTTCTGAGTTTAAAATGTATCACCTCATCAGATTTTTTTTTTTACACTGTAGTTTCAGGTTCAGTGATCCTCAAGATGAAAGTCTCCCAGGACTGACCACACATGCTCAGTTACTTACACTCTCAGGTTGATTAACAAACAGTAAGGTTTTCCAAGTAAATATCACAGTGTGTGGTACTTTTATGCTGTAGAAAGCACAACACTTTTCACTGTGGAATTAGAAATGAAACTTATTATTGAAAGGAAAAAGAATGGCACATTTCTAAAATGGGCCCTTCCATTGCCACCTACAAAAAAAAAAGGGAGCAAAACTATTTCAAATCTTAGCCTTCCCCTTTTGTCTGCAGCCTTTCTGGTTTCTCTAGTTGGCCAAAAGTGTCAGGCTGAGATGAAGTCCCAAGCTCTGATATCTTTCTAGCCCTAAGGTCCTGTGCACATCAAGTTCATCTTGAGAAGTATAAGTATCCAATAATCCCTGCACTGATAAAAGGTCTCAGAGCTTCTGCTAATACAAACCCCTAAAACCTTTCTCAAGAGTTTCTCTGTTGAATGTATGTAAACATCTCTGACACATTGTGGATCCTCAAAAGAATTTTACTAGCATAACAAATTTAAAATTATAAAAATAAATCACTAGCTGCAGAAAGGTTCAGCTTATACAGTGTGACAGATTTTTCCCTCTTTTAATATATTAACTAGATTAGTGTTGGTTTTTTCAGTGATAAACAGCTATTGGGCATATTTAGGAGTGTCCACACACATGATGACAAAGAATGAAGCTGTCTTGTGCTTAAATCTCCAAGCAAAGTAACTCAGTACAAAAAAACTTCACCAAACCTTGGAAATTACTTGCTCAGTGTGTCATGTAGACACAAGGCCATCAACAGCAGCAGTCTGGAGCTGAATTTCTACTGGCATTATTTTCTTATCCCTGAAGTTCAAACAGCTAGCTAAAGACACAGGAGTGGATTTGTGCTAAAGTAATAAAACAGTTTGATCGAGAATGAAGAGACAACGTGATATTAGGTAAAGTCTACACCAGTCAGTGTTGCTCCCCTCATAAGGGAAACAATCATATGTGCTCCCCTTGGCCTAATTTAATTCTAATGTTATGTTATTTTCCACAATAATACTTTAACATTTCCCTTCAGCTTCCTTATGAAATGCTTGAACTCTTTAATAACCACTCAGTGGGAACTCAGGTTAAAAAGCAAATAACAGTGAATTCAAACTAAAAACTTACTTATCCAGTCACTTTTTAGGCTATGAATAAAGTATACAATATAGCATAGAAAATTTGTTATCTTAAGCATTAACTTGTTTTGGAACATTGTCTTGACTGACCATTTGAACTTAATCTGAACTTCTAAAGATCATTTTACTATAGATATAGTAAGTGATAGCTCTTCATCTCTTACAAAAGAAAAGCAAAGCCCAGCCCTGAAGACCCTGAAATGAGTCTAACACATTGGCTTGAGACATGGATTCTATCCAGCTAGACTGCTTCCTCTTCATTTCAGTAATAGCAGCCAATTAGTGAGCTTTGATAGCACTGATTTTGTTGCATTTTGCCATCATTTTTGCTACAAAAATCACTCTATCAATGACAGAACTTTGCTATGTGTTTGCACCAGACCCTGTTATGTTTATATGTATTTGTAAACACAAACAGTGCCTGGGAGGTGAAATGATGCCACAGTCAAGCCACAAGCATACTCCATGGGGCTGTTTAAATCTGGAAATTTCCTGCCAAATATTCCAAGAAATGCTACAAAACATCTGGGGAGGAAAAACTCTGACTGCAAATAGCAAATAGCGACATGCATAAAGCAGATTAGTCCGCCACGTACTAGGGCAGATTGCATGTTAACAATAAAGTAGACAAGTTTTCCTAGCTTCTGCTGCCTTGACCTTCCCAAAGAATCTCTCTTTGTGAGTAGTTTAATTTAGCCTGCAGAAAAGCACTCCTGGGAATTCGCAGAACTATGTGGGTTTCCAAATAAGAACTTTTTTTTTCCTCTGAGTTTTACATGAAAATTTGCAGTGCTGTATGAATTTGATGAAGTAATAAGCTAGAATTTATTGGTAGACAAAGGAGTTCAAAGTCACAGTGGCTTGTCCTTATACACAATAATAGTCTTACATGAGTTGATGGGCGCAGCAGTGAATGCTCTCAAGTTCAGCTTTTCATTTGTACAACTGAAAGTGATGTTTGGATTCACAATGTTAAACAGATTTAAATATTTAGAAGTATAATTAAAGCATTTTAAAAATGTTATTTTATTTGATTGTTCTAATTCACATTTATCCAATGAGGCTGTCCTGATAAGACAAGGCTGTCCTGATAAGACGAGGCTGTCTGCCAAGATATTTTCCTCCTTCAAATGACAATGGATTAGGTTCAAATACACAGAAGGCAGATTTGAAACACAATCCTACAGAACAGTCATAATGTTTGTACTATTTTTTCAGGTAAAATATCAAAACTGTGTAACCATGTATCGAATTTAGATGGCTTTCCCGAAAGAACTGGGCATTGTTACGTTAACTTCCATTGCAAGACCGAGACACAGTCACTAGCTGTTGTTCAGACAACAGTTCCGATAAAAGCTAGGATCATGTATGCCTTTGAGCAATTTATAAATCACTTATAGGCATGACAAGGTTAACAGTTAACCATCTTGCCACTTGAATTTCATGCAATATAAATGGATGGCGTTGTCCTTTACTTTTTTGTTTTATCAATCCTCAGCCTCCTTTCTTTTACGAAATGATGCCAAAAATCTGTTTGTTTAGCTGCTTGCATGATTTTTTAAAATTCTACTCAGTAACCATTGCACATGAAAAAAGTATAACATTGAAGGGAATTGTAATAACCCCATTCCATCTGTTTTGTAGCTCTGTTCTTTTGTCCTGCATTTTCTGTTTGACTTGAAAGTAAAACATCTTCATCTGCTAACATTACTCCATTCCTCCCACTCTACCAGGGGCTTATTCTTCAGCTTCCACTTTCAAGGTCTAAAGTAAAAGAGAAATAATGGAGTCCCTCCCTCCCCAGTACAAGACTTCCTCTCTTAGATGTCCATTCCTGTTTTCGCCAATATTCCAGATGGATAAAAATGGAAGTTGTTCGACATAGTCTACCAAAATATGAGGCTGCTCAACAGAAGAAAACATACGCTAGGTCCACACCAAACCTTCCTTCACCCCTTGTTCAATATTAAAATAGAGAATTAAATAGCAACTATGTTTTTATAAGTTGTTAAATTAATTTTCTTCCAATAGGATCTGTTTGAGACATTCTGAGGTGGCAGTTTCATCTGGAATCTTTCAACAATAGCAAAATTCATTTCTAATAGTTGGGGGGAGGGGACAGAGAAAAGAACATGCAGAACTATTCCATCAAATTTCAAGGACCAGCTGTGACACAAAAGGAAAGGGTGGGAACGGGATCAGCAAACAGTCTTTCATTTCTCCTGCAAAGCAAAACACAATTAAAACCAGAAACTAGAGCAAATGAGAAGGAGGGAGGGGAGGTAAAGCAGAAACTGGAGAGGATACTAATAATAACTTTTTTAATTGTAACTTATAAAAAATCTGAAAACAGAGTTTATGTTGAACTGGGAAAGGGAAATGATAACAGTAAACATGAAACAGACTCTACAACATGGGAAAAGGCTGCTAAACAGGTGCTTTACATCCATTGCAGAAATGGTCTCTTCTGGGACCATTTTTGTGAGGAACTATTGTTCCTGCCCAGGATGTCTCCTCTGGTTGATCTATCCTGGTAGAGAAGAAGACAGAAGTGCATGTGAGCCTGGCTGTTCCATCTCCTTTCCCGCAGCACCTTCTTGGATGTGGGGCTCAAAGTTCCCCAGAGTGAAGGGCTCAGATGCAGTAGGTCTCTGTGTCCAGGGCAAGGGTGGCTTGAACTGAACCTGTGTTGTGTGATACACAGTTAGAGAATAGAAATATGAGAGCACTGAACAATGAAAGAGCTCATCACTGATCTATGTGGCCTGAACACAGACCATGAGCAACCTCATAGCCCAGATGATGAGCAGCCTATTAGAGGATCGGCCTCTTGTTTGCCTAAGGGACACTCATGACTGCCTGGCTGAAGGTATCCAACAGAAGAGAGCAGTTCTTGTCAGTGAGGGTAAAAGAAGACTCCAGTGTCTGCTTGCTTCTTTTCTCAACAAATCTTCTAGACATATTTAACATACAGTAAAAATATCTGGAATCAGCATGGATGAGCCAAGCTCTGCTACATCTTGTCCTGAAGAGTCACTTCAAGCAAGAGAAGTGGACACCTTGCTATGCTTCCTTTCCCTACCAACATTACTCAGGAACAGAGATGTCAACTGGTCTCCCTCCTTTGGCTGCTGTTAAGCATCAAGGAAAGTCTGAGATGAAAGTGGATTTCAGCACACAGAGTCATCTGTGTTGGCAATGACCCAAGGTACAGCACCTTGTTAAGAAAAGAAAAGCTTAGGGAAGGAAATGCTATGAATGGGCATAACCACAGAGAATGCAAAGCAAAGGCAGATTTGCATTGCCTATACTTTCTATTTTAGTGTCACAAACATTTATATCCTTGATGTATCCCAAGTTAGTTTTCTAAAGCATCTATCCAGAGTGGGGACAAAGTCAGGATCTCATTTTCTTGATCTCTGTTACTTGGCTAGTGGCTTTTGTTTCTGGAAGAGGAGCTGCACACAGTTTGGCCCAGGGGACTTTACACATCAGTGGGAAAAAGACCTCCTTACACAAAGCACGAAAGTAAGACCGTTTCATTACTCCTACCACTCTGTTGATTTTTTTTTTTGTATCATCAAGGATCAAGGTGGACAAGTCACATCACTTTATGATTTGTCTGTTCTCATCCCTGAGTCTACTACTGGCTGCCAAACCACTTCTCTATTTGTCTGTATAGATTTTTGTTGAAAAAGCAGCACTTGGACAATAGTGAGGAAGTGACTAGCTAGTATTTTCTTTAATACAAAACCCAGATAACCTTAGATGTTAAAAATCATGGGACTGGGAAATGAGAGGCTGGAGAGAACCACTGTGGAAAGGGACCTGGGGATCCTGGTTGACGGCAAGTTGAATATGAGTCAGCAGTGCCCTGGCAGGACTAACCATGTCTTGGGGGGCATCAGGCAAAGCATTGCCAGCTGGTCAAGGGAGGGAATTTTCCTGCTCTGCTCTACACTGGTGCGACCTATCCTTGAATATTGTGTGCAGTTTTGGGCACCACAGTGTAAGAAAGATATTAAGCTGTTAGAGAGTGTCCAAAGGAGGGCCACGAGGATGGTGAAGGGTCTGGAGGGGAAACTGTACGAAGAGCAGCTGAGGTCACTTGGTCTGTTCAGCCTGGAGAAGAGGAGACTGAGCGGAGACCTCACTGCAGTCTTCAGCATTCTCATGAGGGGAAGTGGAGGGGCAAGTACTGATCTCTTCACTCTCATGACCAGTGATAGGACTCAAGGAAATGGCATGGATCTGAGTCAGGGGAGATTTAGGTTAGATTAGAAATTTTTACACCCAGAGTGTGGTTGACCACTGGATCAGGCTCCCAGGGAAGTGATCACAGCACCAAGTCTGTCTGAGTTCAAGAAGCATTTGGACAATGCTCTCATGCCCATGGTGTGATTGTTGGGGTGTCCTGCATAGGACCAGGAGCCAGGTGTTGGACTCGGTGATCCTTGCGTGTCCCTTCCAACTCAGCATAGTCTATGACTTTATGATTCTGTGATTCTATGAGGAATATCAGCAGGCTTGGTAACATTTTTTCAGATCTTCATGAAGTATGAGAGGCAGTTTGGAAATGGATATAAACTTACTCATTCGTTCTTTTCAAATTAAACATCTTTGTTAGGTTTTCTTATGAGTTCCCTTATTCCTTTCAGGAAAAGGAAAGGAAAAAAAAAAAGCTGGGTAAATAATATAGCAATGGAAAGGACTATTTTATCTTGTCAGAAAACAATCTCCTATGAAGTTGAATACTGTCTTCCTTTACAGCCATAGACCAATGCTAAGGTATTGTTCTTTCCTTTCAGGCAGTTTGGATTGTCACTTTTAACTGATCTTATGTAAATGCTGACTCGGTTAAAACTCTTGAATAAAGTACTCTCTTGGCTATATGGGCTGTTGGAATCTGAACTCAGCTCTGGACTGGAGTGGCAATTAGCAAAAGCCTTGTAAACAAGTGTGAGACAAATCTCCACATTTAAATTTAGGTAATAAATGGGACAGAAGCACACAAAATACAGAGCTAAGCACTCTTCATGTGTGTCTTCTGAAACCTTAAGTGTCCTAATGCTGTGAACTTTGTAAATGCTACTTCCATGTCACATCTCACAGGCAGCTAAGTAACATTAAACTGTAATTGAAAACGAATTTGATTTGTTTAGTCTACAGAAGAGAAGCCTGAAGGAAGACCTGATAACAGTCTATAAGTACAGAAAGGGCTGCCGCAAAGAGCAAAGGAATAATCTGTTCTTCCTGTCCTGGGAAAGAGGACAAGAAGAAATACACTCGAATTACAGCTAGAGAAATTCAGGTTGGGTATCAGGAAAACCTTTTTATCTGCAAGAATCACCAGGCGTGGGAATAGGTTGCCTTGGGTGATTGTGAAATCTCTGTCACTGTGAGCTTCTAAGGAGGGGCTAGACAAATGTTTGCCAGGGATGGCAAAGGGAGAGTTGAATTCTTGAGGCTGAATGTAAACTACATAACCTCCACAAATCTCTGCCAACTCTATTTTCTATGATCTTTTCCTTTTCTCTTCCCACTTATATAGGGGAATTCTGCATATTTACAGAAACCCATCAGTTCCACAAATCATTTGAAACACATATTTATTAACAAACTATCATAAAGAGAGAGGAGTAAAAGAAAAAATCTTGTAACAGCATGTAAAGACTAAAAATTAATAGTACATTACAAAGGCATGACGTTACTGTTCATAGCATCAACCCCAGAAACTCACAACATAACATTATAATAAATATTCTTCATGAAAACCTTTCACAACTCAAAAGCGATAAAGGCAACAAAACCTGTGGCTTCATACATATACGTACAGCTCTCACTTGTTAAAGCGTATTTATTGTAGTCCACATTTTTTCTTACCAAAGCTCAAGAGTTCATAATGATGAGAGAAATAAATGTGCTGCAGGTACCCAGATCAGGTGACTAACTTGTAAATAAGCTCCTCTCCCCCCCAGCCCAAGGAAAAATATCTATAGAGCTAAACCTAGTGGTTTTAAACACAAGGCAACTTTGTTTTTTAAACCACATACCTGATATTGCAATTCAGACGAGACATTATTTCCAGAATAACTAATACACAGCCCCCAGATGCAAAATTTCAGCAATAAGATAATCAAACCAGTCCTTTACTTGCTCATTTTGTAATCTTTTGTAAGTAAAAAATGAAACCATTTTTCTTTTTCCTCAAAGAGCCCCCAGACTGTATTACGGCTGCATTTGTATCAGCAGCATCATAATATACAAGATTTTTTTTCCCAGAAACAACATTTCATACTGACCTGTGGCAACCAAGCAATTTTATCTACTTCTATGTTTGTTTCCAAAGCCTTTGCGTCCAAACACAATTTCTACAAAGTCTGTCCAGGAACTAAGAGCAACGAATGCATAGGCATCTTAATACCTTTTATCTGAGGATCTGAATCAACTTTCTTTGATGACAAGCTTGCTCTTGGCAATAATGAAGGCAAGTAGGATCCCAAATTGGTCATTCACAGCACCAGTCAATGACAGTTTAATAAGAACAAGGACTCCATTATTAGGATAAATATTTGGTATGATTCAAATCTTTTGCAATATAGAAATAAGCTTAAGGCAAGATTCCTTTTGATGCCTTACGCAGTCATCCTCATAGTGTGACTTGTCATAAATCTTCTTTGCAGGAAACTACAATAGAGACATAGAAGCAAAGGGAACACTATAGCTATAAACCACAGTTCTCACACCACGTGAAAATAAAAAGTAGGAAAATTTAACAACTTATATACTAAATTATACATCTGCTACATTAAGATTTTCATTTTATCCTCAAGTTCTTGCCATTATAACTTTTTCTTTAACAAAAAAAAAAATTTGCTTAAGGGGAATTTGGTTTAGTTTTCAAGATCAAAATAAAGTCTATCTTTAGGAAACATATTTAGTTAAGCACTCTGTTCCAGCATTCCTAGAAATCTACCCAGCTTCTTTCCTCAGTGCTCTGAATGCAGCTGCATATGCAAGTTTCCTCACTTCTCAGTTAGCTCACCAAAGTTGTAGAAAAAATGGCAGTATGCAATTTTTTAAGCTTTGTATTCATTTAGATGATTATATGCCTCGTTTTGTAGATACTTGGCACTATTATAACCATTGTCTTTTCTCATCCTTCTTCTACAATTTATGTTTTTTACTTTGACCCTTATCTTCTAAGTTCAAAACATGCCTTTATGTACATATGCAGGGATGTAGCTCAGTTTTTGCATCTGACAGTAAGTGATTAGCACCAGGACTGAGTGAAAATCAGTTCAGCTTGTGGGAAAATACAAAAAGTTTTGCTTGTCTTCTTTATGAACCAATATATTCCGTAAGTATCTTGTTGGTTGGGTAACAGTCCTTTATGGATTTGGCTTCATTTTCTAACCTTTAGGGCTTTGATACTCTTGCCTGTACTTTTGCCAATGTTTTAAAATAATAAAAAACCCTAGAACATGTAAAAACTAAATATAAAGCTGTTGAAGTTTGCAAATTATGTCTGGCCTGTGCTTTGGACCGTGTGAGTCTTGTAACTATGCAAGCTTTAGTATATAATCTAAAGCATACAACTCTGACATTAAATAAGGAGGAAAAAAATGTTTACAATATTTTCATTGAAGTGTGGATGGACTTGAATATAGAAGCATTCCCTGAGCATAAGTACATAAATAGACCAGCCTTAGTGTCACTGCAGAGATACAGTCCTGGCTAACATCAGCTGGAAAAATATCAGAATGATCATTCTAAACTCTATTAGATGCAATTTTATTGCCAGAAAGAATATCGTGAAGAAAATAAACTATATGGTCAAAGAATACTTTTTATACAATTATAATATGTCTCATAGAGAAGCATATAGCTGTTTTCACTTGTATTCCGTGTAACTCTGTGTCCTACAACAATTGTACAACCTATGGTTAACTCGCACATTATCTGTCCTCAGGATAATAATGTGGAAAGTTATTTATTCTGTATTCTAACCAATATAAGAACGTCTACAGAAATTCAGAGAATAATATGTGTGAAACTGACTGTCACAGCCTGTAAGCAAAAAGGGCACATTTATATTTGGAAGACAGATTACCCAACAAAAAGTCACTCAAGATGATGGTAATACCATCAATACTTACCTGCTTGCTAAAATTCTGTATCCCATGTGAGCTACCAGTGGTCACTGACAGCGTGCAAGTGAGTTTCTATGCTTTCCACAGACTTCTGATATAGAATTCTAATTCCTCTTGAGGGTGTTATTGTTCTTCAACCCTCTTGTAAACCGTGGGAACATAAGTTATTGATCAGATGTCATGCTCCATGCTTCCAACACTGGCTCTTTCTCTGAGTAAAGCAATACCTAAATATGTACGTACATATGTACATAGATATGGACTTTGTATCTCTTGGGGAATTAGATCTTGAAATTCAATTGCAAGATGTTGTTTTACTGCTATAAACACTCACTAGTTTTCCCAAAACTACTCAATCTTGGAACTGTGGTATGCTGTTTTCAGGAGAAAAAGAATGTTTATTGAGCTTATGTTACATTTCCTAAAAGAAGTTACATGTGACCCTCAGCTGGAGAGTGAGGAGGAGGCAGTATGTTCTAGCTCATTTATAAAAGAATCTGGATTACTGAAGTTAAACTGTTATGTGCCTCTTTCCCATCAAATAAGTGAAAGAATCCATCAGGAAACTTTTATGGAAAACTACTTTTCTGTGATTAATTCTACAAAGAAATGTCATTAGATGTTTCTGACTGATGCTTTCTTATTTGCTTGTTACTTTTTATCAGTTGTGACCTTGAAGAGAATAGTGTCTCCTCTTTCTGCATACCTAGCAAGTCAAAGGTCTAAACAAGAGATGAAGATCTTTTTCACCTGAGAAGGTGATCTCACAAGTGGTCTCACAAGGTCTCTCCCACATTAATGGCTGAGAAATCCCAGTATTTACAGGCACCACAGGACAATTAGCACTGACCTCACCATTCTACCCAGGATGTAATGACTGCAGCTGTAAAGAAAAGGCATCTCCCTCCTGTGGGGATTTTTTGTGTCACGGATATAATATATCATAATTTTCCAGTTCACAATCCCTAGAATAATGAGAGGGTTGTGCTGAATACAGTCTGGCACAGGTCTGTTTTTCATAGCATAACACCAAGGATATGTGCTGCATTACCACATGGGATAATGTGGGAGGAATGTCTTAGATGGAAGGAGTCAATCTTGACATGGGCCGCATCCAGGAACAGACCCTGGAACAAATTATCAAGTCAACTGTTTCTGGGTCTTTTTTTTAGAAGAAAACCACTGGCTCAGTCCAGAGCATAGCCTGGGAGTAAACCAGAATAGCTAATTGCTAACGTGGGTACAGATGCACCCAGCTTCTTATTCAGTAGGACCAAATTTTTTGCCACATTTGAGCACCACCAAGAGAATAAAAATTCTTTTTTCTTCACACTCTCCAGCTCTGAATTTTTTTTGAGATTTTGTCTGTTTGATATTGCAAGCAGAGTAGCTCGACAGGGGAGCATAAACTGTGCTTTGCTATAAAAATGATGAGGCCCACAGTAATTCTGCCTGTTTACAGAAGAGCACCCAGAAACACAGATCAACTGAGGAGCAATCCCTGTCCTTCATAACAACAGACATCAGTTATGTCGCTGAAGGTAATGTTTTTCTCTTCAGGTGAAATATTATCCAATGTGGAAGAAAAGCTAATGGCATATGTCACTTGGGCTTGGATGGTATTGAGAACTTTAGTCCAGTGCTGTCTGACATGGACCCATCTCCAGAGAGCGGGGTGTATGGTTGCTGTCTTCTCAGCAGCCCGTCTTGTCCATCTGCTGAATTATGAACAAGCTGAACATTTTTTAGCTTACTCATCTCATTCTTGCAGATAATAATCAAACCCAGAGGTCAAAAATGCTTGGGACTGTCTCTCCTCCTGGCATGCAAAACTGGCCAGTGACTGCTGACAGAGCTGTAAGTGCTCTATCACATACTGTGAGGGAGAAAAACAAAGCAAATCCAAATAGGTCAGCAGCACAGGCAGGAAAGCCTGAACTTCACAGTAGAGTGATCATTTTCCTCAGAGGCCACAAAGATGATCACGGGGCTGGAGCTTCTCTCCTATGAAGACAGGCTGAGAGACTTGGAGTTGTTCAGCCTAGAGAAATGAAAGCTCTGGCAAGACTGTAGCAGTCTTCCAGTACCTGAAGGTGAAAGTTGAGGAGGGACTTTTGACAAGAGCAGGAAGGAGCAGATTCAAACTGAAAAAGGGTAGGTTTAGATGAGAAATTAGGAAGAAATTCTCTACTCTGAGCATGGTGAGGCACTGGAACAGGTTGTCCAGAGAAGCTGTGGATGCCTCTTCCCTAGAAGTGTTGAAGGCCAGGCTGGATGGGCCTTTCAGCAATCTGGTCTAGTGGAAGGTGTCCCTGCCCATGGCAGGGTGTTGGCAGGAACTAGATGATTTTTAAGGTACCCTTCAACCCAAACACTTCTATGATTCTGTGGTTACATGACTCTCTCTTTCTTACCTACCTTCACAGCATTCTGGAGCTCTGGAAGGATTAAGCAAATCTTTGCCAATAGGCTCTCCTCAGTGTCTACATTCACAGTCATATTTCTGCTTTATCCTATGATTCTCAGTTGAAGTTTTTCAGTCTTTACCTTGAGGTGGGGAGACTGGTTGGAGAAGACTCACTATCCTCATTGTGGACTCATGACAGTGTGTCCACAACGTGGAGAACACTCAGGATTCAGTATCTCAAAAACAGGTTGTGATACTTCCTCTCTCCAGATGGAAAAATGCACCTAGAAGTTCAAAGAATATTTCTGTTCAAAGAACAGCTTCCCTCTGGGATGCTCACAGATTCAGCAGGCAACTTCTTTATGCACCAAAACACCACACTCAGAGCACATTGCTCCTGAATCCAAACATGACTCCTGCACTCTTCCCACTCATTGAACACATTTACCATCTCTGTGGGGCTTCACTCTGCTTATGGCCTCTTCTCCTAACACTCAACTTCTGTGTCAGCCTTTGGCAGACTGTCCACTGCACCAGTCCTACAACCCCTTGATCGCTGAGGCCTTGGCCGGCCTATTGCCCCAAGGTATTTCATGATCAGTAGTTGTCTGTTAGGATTTAATGACCACCTTGCCAGGCAGGTCTTGTCAAGCCAGCCTGGATGGACAGAGAGGTATTCATGACACAGCAATTTTCATTGCAGTAACTCCATTAATAACTTCATGATCTGAGTTTATTGCTTTCACTAAAACAACATACTGGCCACATTCTAATTAATCTGTTAAGGATTATCTTTATTTCACAGACTGGAATTTTATTCATTATCATTTGATTATGACATCTCCTCTTTTGAATTTTTTGCTTCTTAAAACTATTGATTGGTAATCTAATATAATTGCATTAAAAATGCATAAGAGCTCAGGACATAAAAGTAATTAATTCCATTTTAGGAGTTAATGTATATAATATACAGTTGCAAGTCAGGTTGCCACCTCAGTTTTAGCATGTCTGAAAAAAACATGTCTGGAAACTCCCTGAACACCCTTTTCATAGAAGTATGGAACTAAATCTCTGTCCTAGGGATACTTGTTTTCTCTTTGATCTTCTCAATGCTACAGGTGATCATCCAATATTAGAAGATATACATTGTGCTATTTTTGTCAAATACATACGTGAGCAAGTTTGCACTGTCTTCCTGCCAAAATCTCCAATGCTCAGCAAAAGCCCTTCCCCTCCCTCCCCTTTTCAGCAAAGAAAGGAAAGGGAAAAAAAATTATAGAAAATGAGAGAAACCGAAACCAACTGAATTATACCAAAATATATGTGTATTTTTACATATATACAGTTATATACAGCAAGGATATTATGTACAATTCCCAAGAAAGGGGAGAGGGGAAGGGAAAATGGGAAAAAGGGGCAAAAAGGGACAAAACCAAAACAGGTATGCACAATCGAGAAACCCAGTAACTAACGAAATAAAGAACTATTAAAATCTCAGTACTTCCCTTGGGAAAAGCAGGATGGTGGACTCTCCCCTTACGCGTGGTAGACAACACCAGTCACTGTAGGCCTCAGCTCCAGATAAGCAAGACCGAGACAGGGACCCACCATTCCCAAACCTCGCCAGAAGAGAAGAGAGCGAGGTCTCTCCAGTCGGCTTTATTTATACCTCAGGTTACGTAAAGGAATAGCATGGAATACTTCCTTGGTCACTTCCCTATTTCCTTCCTGATTACAAGCAGGTCTCCAGGAAGGCCTAGGGTGAAAACTATCACAATACGATATTTCTAAAAATAAAAGGAACCTGGCTTTACTTCAGATTATACATTATCTCCATCAACTGTTTGAAATGTTGTGGGTTTTTTATGAGTCAGGATTTTAGGTCAAATGCTGCATGTGTTTTAAAAAACAGGGTGAGAAGTCACTGCACTGGGTCCTGGTTTATCTGTTGTGGAGATCAATGCAGCTTTGTCAATGTTTCTACCCTGAGCAAAGCCATGACTTACTCTTTGACCTATTCTCTTTCAGGTAATAGATGTACATTATGGACTTCATATAACATAATTATGATGATTCTGGTTGGGATGAATTAGATTATCTCTTCTAGCGAACAGGCTTTGTACTAGAGATACTAATTTTAATGGTGGAGATGGAAAATACTGACATTGAGAGGTGCACCATTAAAAATTAAGCTCAGCTTTTTTATTACTTTTTATTCTTTATTTTTACTTTATTCTTGGTAACAATTGGCAGTAGGCAAACCCCTGGCCTGTCTGTTTAGCTGCAAGAGTTATGCAGTTTAGCTCTTACTCTGTTGCATCCTGGAAGATGTCCTATCAGCTTTGGTTACCAGACCATCTGAATTTGGGAGTTAAATCTGCAGCATCCAAAGTCAAACTCTATATTCCAGATGTTGATGTTTCATCTTGGCAAACCATTCATTTAGCCTACAGGCAGGCACACAGAGTTGAGGTAAAAAGACCGATAAACAAATTTTCCTCAGGACAGCTGAGCTATCATTTACAGATGTGCTCTGGGCTTTTTTGATCTTAAACATTCAAAATTTTTTCTCGTAGAAAGCAAAAAGTAAGAATATTTAGTATGCTTCTGGTGCTATTGCTTATTTCTTCCCTTCTTTTTGGAAATATAGACCCAAAGGGAAAAACCTAATGTCATTTTGGATTCAGGATTAAAACAACTATGACGCACAATGGACATGGTTTGTGCTTGCAATTTGTGGAATTTGTGGCCATTTGGAAATTAAAATTTTTGCTTGAAAAGGCTGACAACAACTACACTATATTTAGTTAAAACAGCAGATGTACCTACTTCTTAATTAAATGCTTAGGCTAACATTCCTTAAAATGGAAAACACGCTCTTTCTACTTCAAATATATCCTCATCAGGGCTTTTTTCAGTGTGGTTTTGAAAGTCATGTCCTGATGGAACAGTGAATAAAAGAAAATTTCATCACCATTAAAGAGGTCAGATTAACAGGAGTTCAGTTGTAACAGTGTTTTACACCACCGCTATTCATAAGCCACCTGCAACTGCCTGGGATCCTGGGCAGTGTGCAGCACACTCCATAGGTCTGTCCCTCGTGGTCCCTCTGAGGTCACCATGTGACTGTCCCACTGGAGAAGAGGAGAATGAATCCCAGTCACAGCTTCCCAAAGCAGCATCCTGTGGAGATGGAGCTGACAACTCCTTCTCAATCACTTGCTGCTTGGGTCTCTATAAACCAAAGAGTAGAATTCTTTTCAAATTTCCACATTTTCAGTAAAAAACCAAAGTAGACTTACAATTACAATAAAATACCCTTATATAGAAAATATATTCAGCTAGGGATAAGACAGTATAATAGATGTTTAGTGCCCCATCTGGCCTCACCTCAGCTTAAGGGCTTGATCCATCTAATATACATGGCTTTTGCAGTCTGTCCTCAAAATTCAACCTGATTCCTCTCAAAGTCAGTGCTGAAACTGTCTCCGATGCTGGTGGTCTGGTACTGTACCTTTCCTTACTCTGATTTAAGAATGGAAGGATGCGGGTATCCATGGATTTATAGAGGAAAAATGTACTCCTGGTACAAAAGTACTCATTAATGTACTCCTTTTTTCAAAAGACAAAAGTGAAAAGAATGAGCCATAAATTTGAAAAAGCTCCAAATGATGATTTTTACCTTGAGCTTCTGCAACTTACCTAAGCTGGACATTATCGGTTTTCTTCTTATCTATGTTTGAAATTATATGCTGCTCAAACATATTTGTCCCACAGCGGATGAAAGCTGTATTTCAATGCAAAGCAGAGCACTGCAACTGAATTCATTCACAGCACAGGTTCAAGCTAAACCATTTTTCAGCAATTGTCAGCTCCGAAAAACAGGTGGTGTTCTTTTTGCTTGAGCTCATCAAAATATTTCTGAATCAACTGCAGCAATGTTTCTGTGAGCAGAGGGCTGGCTGCAGTGGGTGCACTGGTGACTATCAAAAGCCAAACACAACCTTCATTACATCTTGGGGCTTCTCTTGTGGTAAATTAAGATTCTCACTAATGTGAAATTCCTGGGTGAGAGAAACTGAATCATTAGTTACACAGGAAAACACACTTAGAATTTCTTTGAGTATCTTGGGTCACATGACTTTGCTTGTATTTTCTTAGGAATTTTTTCCTGGAAAGCTCAGGCGTCCTAACTCTGCAAATTCAGTTTTTCTGATGGATTTGCTCCCAGAATAAGCTGTAGTTTTCAGATGGCTGAATGGAAAATTTCTTGTGAACCTGCTTGCTTAGTGCTGTAGCATCTGGCCCATGAAGACTTTTCAACAGATCATTTGTTTAGGACTTTGTTCTCTCAGAGCTAAAAAGAACAGTTATTCCCGTTTTTCATTTTAGCTACCTTGCCTCCCAGTTCAGACCCTGTTTCAGACTCTCACTGCAGACTTCACAGTGCCCTTTACCAAAGGCAAACCAATATAAACCTCAGAGAAGGAATTCAATGGCATTTTATTAGACAGGAAATATTTGTCTATCAATATCATTATAATTTCAAATTTCAAAATGTTCTAGAACAAATATTTTGTTTGAAAAAATTCAATTCATCTTGGAAACAGCTACAGTGATATCCCTTCTATTAGAAAGGAGTTACAGGACCATATTTCCTGGTTCATCCTGTCGCAAAGGAACTGTTACACACAGTACTAAGTCTGCTGATTTAGCAGCACTGCTCGTGATCTCTACAGATCCACAGATTTAAATTCAATCATATTCTTTCAAATACTAATACAATTTATACACATCAAATGAGACGGTGAAATTTTCATGGCATTTCCTCCAGCCCTGTACACATAAAGTAAGTTTCTCTTGACTGGAGAAGGGGTTTGAGTCATCTGTTCCTCACAGTGTTGGGTTTTCTTTCTTTGTCACTACACATCATGTTATTCAGAGCCACAATTATTATTTCATTTTGAATAGTCAGATATGAGTACTTGTGAATGCACTTTCAAATATGAGGCTCATACACTCTTGAAAGCATAGATGTTAAAAATCACAGTGCATGCTGCCATTTGAGAAAAATGTTCTTCAGGCAGAGAACAAGCCAGCTTCCTCTTGATCTGCAGAATTGTTCTGCTGTGCAAATCCTGACAATAACTCATGCTAGCAAGTGTTTCCCTTCTAATATACCTTTGTACTTGCTTATAAGAATAATGAAAATGTAAAAAATTCATAACAGTTAATCAGCTAAGTGGAAGTTAGAGCCTTCAGACTTCTGTTGCGGTCAGTCTAATAAATTGATGACCAAAATTAGTTTTACTGCATGATGCACTAATGTCCCTTTGAAGACAAAATGCAGATATCAGGCAGTTACCATTTCAAGTGACACATGAACCTGCTCTCTATGCCCTACACACTCTCAGAAGACAACCCACAGCACCATTTTTCTCACAACACTGGGAAGCCGTAACACAGAGAACGTCTATTCCTCAAAACCAATGCAAATTATAATCCCATAATCATAAATGTTCTGCCTCAATATTTTATAATTCTCTACAGGTTGTTTTGTATTGGAAACCTGTTAAGTGGGGGGACCTTTTTGTTGTTGTTCCTTGGTAGGGGGGAAGACTTTAGTACTGCACAATCATATAGAAATAGCTATAACTTGAAATATTATCTTCCATCTTACTCAACCAGTTTCTACAGCTGATAATCTAAATTAATGCTTGTCACCAAATATTTGCCTTTCATTACGAAAATACTCCTAAATATACTTCGTTCGTGTACTCAGTGGGTTGATTATTCCATGCCTTATGAATCAGGTGACTGATCATACATCAAGAATAAATAATTGAGAATAGGGAGGACTCAATGAGCAACTGATAGGAAGAAAATTGTTGAACTTACTCAGTGACATATTGTGACTAATGCACTTGTATGTATGATAAACTTTCAATTGTTTGTGAGCATAAACAAGTATAAAGAAGATTAATTTGTAGTATAAACTGGTTTCAGGGGGTATGTGTGCTGAAGTGCTAGTTGTATGCAAGAAAACATCTTGAAAAGATAGATCTATTTGAAGCATGAACTATTTCTAGTAGTGAAAACATTTATTTTTATTATTTATTTTAATCTTTGATAACTATACATTCTTCTTCTGGAAGGTGTTACTTCCTAACTTACCGAAACAGAAAAGGCGTTTCCTGGACTGGCATCAGATTAAGAAAATTCCTGTGACTGCGTGTATATCAGGAGGGCAGACAGTCTGCTTCCACAGCTGCCTGCCGTTGGTCATCATCTAAACCTTTTTTCCATGCAAGTCTGCCAACGAAGTCACAGAGTGACTTTGGTCTTGTCTTCCCTAGAATCAGAAGGGCATGTGAGGGCAAAAGCATCTCAGTCCCTATGTCTGAAGTGTTGATTCTAAGCCTTTGCACATAAGGAAAAGCATGATACACTCCCCACGTTTACTGCCAGTGATTTGCAGATTAAACACAACCGCACAGCTAAGGTTACTGTGCACTAATTCTACGAATTATTTTCCAGGCACATCAGGTTTCCCCGTGCCTTCCTGATTGTTCAGTGTCCATTCTGTAGGATTAGCATGACACTGACGACACATCTGAAAATTTATAAGACTTCTAGTTATGCAGAAAAACAAAGCTACATTTTCTGATCATATCCTATATCCAGCACTATAGTTTCACCATTTAGATGAAATTATGGATGAAAGAGTCAACAGAAAGTTCAATTTAAGAGTCAGGAAAATAGATAAGTTCCATCAGCTAGCAGTGCTGAAGCAGTCAGAGGCAAACAGTGACTCTGCATTTAATTTCTTTACCTTTCTTTTGTAAATTTTTTACCTATTTTCTTTTATTGTTTTTAATGGTCTGTCTGAGTTCCTTGTTTCCCTCTTACAATCAGATTTGGCCTGTAGTATGCAAGGACTCAGAAAAAAAAAATTTCAAAGGACAACCAATGTTAATGAAAACATCAGAAGCGATCTAAAGTACTTGACGTCTTAAAATGAGCATTTCAACACTTGCCTGTGAGAGAAAGAAGAGCTATCAACAGAAGAGTAACAAATCATACAGTATTTTATTAGTCAGCATTTTTTACTATGATACAGGTTTAAATCAACTGGGGAGCATATTGAAATTATGGCCTGAGAGTCTTTAAATTTTTCTTTTGCCGTATTGCAGGTAATATTTTTCTTATTGCCGTGAAAAAGCAAGGTAACATAATAAACTATCTCCTGTATGCTGGTTGCTTCTTTGCACAAGTATTTCTGTCTGAGTGTGATCTTCTCAGTTTGAATGCATGAACAGTTAGTTGATCAGGATCAACTCCTTGTATATTTAACTAATTAAAAATTTAACTAATTAGCAGCAAAATCATTTGGTCAAACACACACAAAAAATGCTTAGGGCTATCTACCTAGGAAACACAGAGTACTTTGAACTGTTTGCAAGATATTTAATTGAATGTGATAGGAAGTTTAATGAGCAGAGCACACTTGTGGAGCTTCTTTTTCCTCAATGAGATGGCACAGAAGCACCAGCTGTACATATTCTGCAAGTTCCCCCAGACCATTTGCAAGCTTGCTTTAGAACATCAAGAACCTGAAGCTGCAGAAAGCCTTTAAGCTCAGACAGTATACCTCTTGGTAGTGTTTTTCAGCAGAAGATCTAAAGCAATGTAGAATTACAACAGGAATTTCTGAAAAACTGCTGGTTCTGCTTTTCTTCTGTAGCAGTTTAAAACTGGTAGGCACAGCAACAACAGAAGCCACTAGCTGTGAGAAATCCTATACAAAGTCCTGGGCAAGCAGATTATGATAAAGGATGGAAAGATTCTTCTTCCCAATATTTAGTTTGGTGACAAGTCAGAGGTTAAGCATACTTTGCATGCATCATAAATTATACAGATGTATAAAAGCCTTGCTGGAATGTGATCTCATTTTAGCCTCCCCTGCTTTAAGTAGAGAGATCTAAATGAAAAAAATGGGTTCTTAAGCATTTTCTAATTAGAAAAAGAAGAGTGTAAATTAAATAACTGTCAGAAAACCTTACAACGTGAGTCTGAGACTCAAGAAAAGAAACCCAGCAATGAAAATGCTACCTTCAGACTAAATTGTTTGGTAAAATCACCCCCTCTTCTGCACTTTAACAAGCAGTATTCTAACTGCATTAAGGCACATCAAGTGATTATTTTAACTATAAAGTGTTAACTTCCTCTCACAGTATAGGAGACAAAAGGTAGGTGCCCCAGGCAGTCTTTTTGCTTTCAATGTGTTGGATCTTCCTGGACCAAATCTTCCCCAGTCTTGCACCCACACCTTTTTAATTTACTACAGTATATTTGTATTAATTTTTAAAGAAATTAAAAAATAAACATGAATTTGGGAGGGAAAAACCACCTAGACTCTGGTAGCTTTCCTGTACAGATTCTAAATAATTAATTACAAAAGTCACTCTTTGCAATTCTTTTGTCACATGTTCAAAAGGCATTAAGGACAACATTTTCAAAAATGTTCATGTGACTGAGGGATCTAAAGACCATTGACTTAGTGTCCTTTGAAAGTATCTCTCCTATTTAGAATGAATGCAGTTCTTAAAAGTTGATGAACTTTTTCTGTCCTCAGTTATTTCAGATGTTTTATGAATCCTGTGCCCACTTAGAAGCTTGAAACACTTATATCAATACTTCAAAACATATTTAGAAATCAGTTTTAAGCACTTGTCTTGAAAAGTTTTGACTTATGTAGTCAAACAATTATTCTACAGGTAAAAAATAAGACGATAAGAGCAGTTTAACGAACAACTAATCTCACACACCAACTCACTGATACCATGCCAAGACTGCAGAAAAACCTCATAAAAAATAGTAGGATTTATAGGGATTTAGTAGGTCACAGACACCATCTGCCTCCAAATCAAAGTCTATTCATTACTACCAGGTCATCATTGCATCTAGCTTTGACTGCATCAGAAGATTTTGCTCTCATCCCTCCTAAAGAGACCACTGCCTTTCTAAGATTATGTGATCTTTTAAAATTATAATGTGGCAGATAAGTATATTGTACTACTTTGGAGATAAAAAAATAGGATGTTATTTTCCCATTAGAATGAATATATTACAGTTTGTAGATTCTACAATGACTTAATTAAAAATTGGAATTTGCAAATTAAATTCTTTGACACTGGGAAGTACCTTCCTTTGAAATAAATCTGTTTACCCCTCATCTGTAGTCTGACATTCATGTACAAATATGGTCCAGTATCTCCAATTATTACTGTTTCAGAAGGTACTACAATTTCTAGTTACATGTGCCCTGCTTGGACTGGTCTGTAATAAAGCTAGAAAGCATTGAAGGGAAAGAGATTTTTTTTATTTAACTTTTTGGCAGCAGCCCTTTTAAACATTGTGACTCAGAGCACCAAGGGATGAATAAAAACACATTTATCTCTCTGGTTGCTTAAAATGAACTCTAATCGTACTCTGTGCATTTCCTGATTGCAAGAGGGTAGGAAGAGATTCCTAGGCAGTAATAGAAAAATATTTTTCAAAACTTATTCATAGTTATCAATTGAGAAAAATCAAGCTTTTATGGCATTTTGAACAGCTGTATGAAGACAGTTCTGTTTGAGTTGATAGAGATGTAGTTGTAGAGATGAATTGCTCATAAATTATTATATATTCTTAAAAAAAATAAGAAATTTTTTTGTATAACAAAAAAAATTATGAAACCAACAAGCACATTACCAAGAAAAACAGATTAGCTGCTGGCTATTTTAATCTCCCTGAGTTTCTGAGTTACCATGTTCAAATTTCACTTGAACGTGGTGTTTTGTTCAAAAAAATTTGTGTTGGAAAAACAACAGTGAGAATTAGGACTACCAGGCACTCTGGTATTACAATGAAGTAGGGCACTAAGAGGCATTCCTATCCACAAAAATCTACTGTGAAACAGAAACTGTATATTTTAACTTTTCCTCCACAAAATTCTGTCTTAAATAGTTTGTGAAGATATGATAACTCTACTATAATGAAAAAAAATATTTTCTAAATGAAAGAGAAGATAGACTGTCCTTGAGCCAGAACTGCAGTGCAGAGGTGATCCGCACTGATCATGACTGGCAATAGAGCATAACTTCATTGGACATGTGGGTTGAATCAATTTACACATAAGTTTAAATCTCATAAACCAGAACCCCTTGGGAAAGCAGAATCAATATCTTTTTTGATATAAAATAATTTCCAAGTCTGTAGAAGCAAGTGTGGCAATAGGAGTTTTTGTGGATTATCTGATATAGCCTTTAAAAGTAAGTCCAGAACTCTGAATTACAGAAATTCTTGAGTCTAAACAAAGCAGAGTTGAACAAGTACGTTGTAATAAACTATAGATTTGCTTCCATTTTTCTGCCCAGGGAACAGCCTTAAGAGGATTAGCCCATAAACTGATCTACTTCGTTCCTGATTTTGTAATATTTTTTGTATGTATGTGTATGTGCAAATAATTAACTTTTAATTGGTAACCAGGAGTTCATTGAGTGTTCAATATTTGGTAGTCTAGTTTTTAAGATTAATTAAGATGCTAATAAGTCATGTAGCATGTTTTCCTTCGCCTGACTGGATAAGTCTGTAGCCTCTTCCAAACAAATTAGATTATTCAAGTCCATTTACTTAGCATGTTAAATGCTATGGACACTAAAGACAAAGAGATAGTTGAAGGAAACTGCCATACAACTATTATTTTGATATTTTTTCTCTATTTTGATTTTTTTTCTCTATTCATCCAGCCTTAATTAAAATGGCAGAGGTAAAAAAGTGCTGCTGTTAAAACTTTGTGAATGTAAGAAATATTCGTCATACAAACACACTCAACGCAGTTCTGTCAGACTGGAAAGCTGCTATATAAAATCAGCATGAAAACATGGGTGACTGCAACATTTTAAAAGAAACACACAAGACATGGCAAAAAAAAGAGTTAGTTATAAGTCATTCTAGGTAAGATGTCAGATCTATAGGGAGGCAGAAACTGCTTTGAGACTCCGACAAGGTTGAAGAAGCTGAGGACAGATCAGTTCCATTGTTGTAACTAGAAACAGAATCTGGCCTAGCACGTCGTGGAAGGATGCCAAGAAAATTCTTGGCATCTTGAGTTAAAGCTGTAGGTGGTTAACAGGAAAGTTAAGGTCAAATAAGGAGACCCTTAGTTGGCCTTGGTTCCATCAGATAAGACAGCCCACCAGGCAAATGGCAGTCAGACTTCAAGATTTAAAAGGCTACTCTTCACTGCAGTTCAAGACTCTGTCAAGCAGAATGTTGCACTTCTAGAATAGCATAGGTTTCTCCAAATACTGACATTTAATCGTTTTTTGTTAATGTGCCGAGCGATTGAATTAAAAGCAGTGTTCCCATAATAGATTGAATTCTCTTTCATTCCCACAGTACCAGGCACATATATCACACAGATGAACATTGAAAGAAGAGTGTTTATTTAAGTTATATCTTCCCTATAATTTGAGTTTGTTTGCAATCTGCAGTTGAGTAGACTGAAGATTGAAGTGCTGAGAATATGTTGGTGGGCTGGTCAAGAGCTGCCTCAGAGGAGATAAATCAGATAAGTGCACAGATAAGTGAGCTCTTGTGAATCTTTTTCCCAAGCCCACTACAATACATATTCTGGGTCCTTATTTTTTTCTTAAAAAAAGTGGGGGGAAAAAGTGCCTAGTTCAAATAACTAACTGAAAATATTTCCAAAAAGAAAGCAAGAATCTGTAAACTTCACATATATCTGGAAGTCAAATGAAAGCCTAGGTTCCCCAGGGTCCTATTAACCTGTGTAAAAAGCATAGGTTTTGCATCTGAATTTGCTTCAGAAGGACAGTATAATACTCTTAATTTTCATAGCTATTTCATGAGTTAATTCTGCCCAAAAACATATCTGAGGAAAAGAAGACTATTAAGTTACTGTCTTATATAGTGTATTCTGGCTGCCAGTCATCAAGACTCTGGAGAAGGAAATACACTATTATTATTTTCCTTTCACAGATGCCAGAACCTGGATTACTAGCTTATATTCAGCTGCTTTTTTGTTACTGCCATTAAACACCTTGCCCAAGAATGCTTTGGATTACTACCAGCCTTGGGATGATAAGATCTTAGCCTCTACTGAGCGATTTCCTTTATGTCTTGAAATCAGTGAAGACAGAGTCCTTAAGAATATTCATCTCATGGTTGAGGATTTCTATGGCCAAAGTAATTTGGACAGAGTCACGTACATGCCCTGCGCATAGATGCAACTTTCGTTCCCTGCGTAAGGATGCAGCTACCCCACCTGATGTTTGATCCTCTGTCATTTATGATCATAACCTCATCCAGAAGCAGTCTGAGGTTAGTATACACCAAGGCCTATCCTGCAATACAAATCTAACACATCCATCTGAATGCCATGTCAGACTAAGAGAAAGTTACTGATGCATCTCACTGGCCTCAGGAAGGTGGCACTGAAATTACACTGCTCTTTGATGCCATAAAGCAAGCAATCATTTCCAGGTCTTCGCCTGTTGCGATGCGTCATTTGTCTACTCATTCCATGCCTTTCCAAGCATTTGAGAATCCAAACAATCAAACACATAAAAAGTCACACTCTCGCTCTAACCATAATTTTAGGCTATTAAAGAAGAGCCTGCTTAGGCTAGTAGTTATTCTGCCTGCTAACGAACTCTGCCTTCTAGATGAGCCAGTGAGTAGAGGTACTGAGGTGGCTATGCAGTTCTGAATTAAAAGCAGGCTTGCATCTTCCCATCTTGGAGCATGGGTACAGCTAGCACATGATAGTCAGCACTGACACCAGAGACAAGCCCATTCTTTGTGAATAAAACATTCTTTGTGTTGCCACATATACTTTTTCTGCAACATAATGAAGATATCATTTCAAGAACTTATAATACTGTCACATGTTAATACTTCCTCTTCACAGAAGACAAAGCACAGAGCCCAACTGCTGCACACTGCAATGAAGCCCAGATATTTATTTTCCAAGATAATAACATTTTTATTATGGAATCACTTTATTCTAGAAACCTTATTTTCCTATATAAGACTATGAAGGCGATAGATGCTGCTACAGTCTCTGACAAATGATTGCTTTGGGGAGAGGGTTTGATGGATCTGCTGATTCTACAGTTTTATCAGTGCTTACTTTGGCTGCCATGCCAGAAGGACTCCTTATTTAATGTCATTGTAATTCAAAAGAACGTTTATCTACAGAGAGAATATTTTTGTTAAAAATTAAACACTTTGAAAGGGGAATGAAATATTCACAAGGTAAGATTGCTAGCACAAAAACATCACATAGAAAGGGAAAACGTAGGAAAATAAAAAAATCAATACTGACATATACAGGTAATATATTTTTATATATATGTATATATGATTATTTACAAAGAAGTCTCTTGTTTCAGGTTAAATTTGAATGATACATAATATTTGCATAGAAAGGTTGTTTTATTTTCACCTGAACAGTAGAACTGCACATAAGCAGACCTTTCAATGGTAAATATTTGATCACTTCTGTAAGTATTAATACTGTTTACATATTTCTAAATACAGGAACAAAAAGTTAATTTATTCTGAATAAGAAAAATTTATAACATTTGTCTTCTACAAATCTGTCAAGAGCTGTAATTAGTTAAAAATATACTTGAAAATCTTGTAGAAAAAACCTACTAAAATTTAGGCTCAAAGAATTTCTATTATCAGCTTTTTTTTTTTTTTTCAAAAAAGACACAGTGAGCACTAGTCTTTGTTTTCCAATGAAAAGGAATCTCTTTTGTGATATTTGAAAAATGTCTTTTTGTGATCATTTAGTTTTGCTCTAATCTAGCTAGGCAAGTCAAACTCCTCCAGGAAAGATTGGATCCTGAGCCTGAATGCACTCTTAAACATTCTCTTTTTAAAGATAAACATACACTCCATAAACTTTTCATTGTTCTAAACATCTGTTTGGACTCATAAACAGCTTTTCAGCCAAGTCCTGCAGTAGAGAGGTTGACTTAATATGTGCATCAGTTCTTTACTTCTTGCAAGCAACAAAACATTATTTCTGTAGTCAGTATGATGTACCATAAAGAATAACAATAACTGATCTTGCCCAGAAAAACTGACAATTGAAAAAAATAATAAAAACAATTGCTTGTGGATTCTCCTCTTTCTCCACCCTTAGATTGATATAGGTATAGATGTAGATATACAAAGGGAGTCCAAACCTGAAGGGTCTGAAAGCAAGTGGATGATCCCCAATATTTCTTCTGAATGAGTTCCTTAGCCAATATATTATAGTCTTTGTTGTTTATCTGGCTCAGTGGAAAAAAAAAATCAAGTAAAATAAAACTGCAACTTAAGAAAAGTGTCACCCCATGATAACTTTTAGGGGGAAATGTAGGTATTTAAATTGAAGACCATTCAGCTATTTTCAAAGCAACTGTAGCCTGGGCATTGCCCCAAAATGTATGTTCCAAGAGTTTAATACATCTTGTTCAAACCTCCCCATCTTTCTATAAAGTTCAAGAGGATTGTTCAGACCCATACTCAGAGACACCAAGTCCTCTGCTTGATAGATTATTCATGAGTTAGACCATGAGCCCCATGATGCTGAGATCTAATGACTTAAGAAATCCAGTGATCAGAGCTGTCCTTCTAAAGAAGATGAGACAAGACAGAACAGGTAACACAGATGTGAATGTAACAAAGGAAATGAAACACAAAGAAAAGAGATTGCACATGTTTGACATTAAACAAGATAATGAAAAGTGAAAACATTGTTTTGTTTGTTTAGTTAATAATGATTCATTGAATGATAGGGTTTACAAGGACCTGATCAGATAATATGGCTTAACCATGGGTTTTATAACTGTGGGATGGAAAACAATGGGACAGTAGGAAACACGTTTGACCTTCGTAACATTGACAAACAGGTCCATTGGTTGCAATATTTCTCTTCTGAGCCATATTTCTCTTCTCTTGGATGAACTCAAAGACGGATGGGACTGCACATTGTCTTTTTTTGAAAGTGTATAATAACTGAGCCCATGGAAATACTGAGCCTGTCTGTAAGGCAAAGAATTAGAACGATCTGAGGACCAAATGTGAGGCTTGTCATATTGCAGTCATGTGCTCCCAAGGAATGAATCGAAAGTGTAAATTTAACTTAGTTAAAGATGTTATTATTTCTGTATTGGATATAGGATGGAGCAAAAAAAACAAACCTCTGTGAGAACACATACAATTAATTCAATTTTGTGCCCCACCCTTGGATTAACATTTTAGTTTTCTGTTGCTGGCAGTGTCTCAGCCAGAAATTTTGGTCCTGAGAAATGTAAAACGGAAGTTTAATTGCTGGAACAAAATATATTTTCTAGCCCTGAGACCACAAAGCAGAATAAGGCCAAGGTACAGAACACCGAGTGCCAAACTAGTGTGCAGCTGAGTGCAGTTCCTTCATGGTTTTAAGTTCTGCTTTTCATTTGGGAATGCCTACTTCTGTCCATCATGCAAATAAATAAATGCCATCACTTAGGTGAAACCATGGGCAGCTTAAGGGCTGATCTTCCTGGTTTATCCATAAAGACTCTGGGACTCATGTGAAGTGTAGGATGTAATGGACTTTTGTGTCGACTGGAATATTATTTCCAATTCTTTTGGCTGGTATGTGGACTTTCCTCATTGTTTCAAGCTGTAGAGCAAAGTTTATTGATTTGAAATTCCATCATTTCCAGGCAATCTCTAAGGAAGGGTCCTCCTTAAAATGTTTTCAAATTAAAAAGAGTTTTTAAGAAACAAATAATGGAGGATGGTTCGGGGAGGGGAGTTTGTAGGGTTTTTTTCTGTGGTTCTTTTTGTTATTATTTCTTTGTGATACATAACCGTAGGGAACATATAATAAAAGCTGATTAACTAGAAGGATTTACTATATAATCAGATACCAGCTACTCTGAGTAGAGGAGAAAGAAATGTGTTTTATTTATGGAAGATAAGTTTTGTTTTCTTTGTGTATTTGAAGCATCACACCTAAACAGTAATTTCCTCACTGAATTTTTCTGTCACTGTACCGCTTCCATCCAAATTTAGGACTATCAAATATTCACCTCTTCAGAAAGTTAATCTTCCCGGAATTCTTAAATTCCACATGGAGACAAGCCAGATGTCAGTGTGCTGACTACTACGTGCTGGCAATTTTTTCTTTGCAACTTTCTTTTTCAAGATCTTCAAGGAAATGATTTAAGGAGCTCAGCTTCATGTACTCTGATACCACAACAACAGAAAATGTTTCACCTTTTTATCTTACTGATTATCTCGGAGAGTGGAGTTCACAATAGCATAACTGAAATATCCATTTTGTGTTGAATACAGAGTTCAGTGGACCATATGTCAAAAATAGCTCTTTTCCTAAGTCATTCTCCCTAAAAATATTTACAACTTCCATGCCCATATTCAAAAATTATTTTCAAAGTAATTTTTTTCTTGCTTCAGAAAATATTTGCTCCCTGAAATGTGACCTTTTTCCATTGGAAAAGGAGGTCACATGGTACTGTATGATTCACATACCTGAAGCCTGTGCCCTTTTCAGTGTGACCTCTCAACCATTATAAATACAACTGGTGCTTTCTAAGCTTGAGATAGTTGCTTGACCTTTGCTAGATCTGTAAAAATTCTTGCCAGTATATTTGATTTTAGCAAATGCTCTAAAACAAATAGAGTGGCACAAACACTGCCAAAGTGAATTCATTTGAAATCATGAAAAGTTATACATATAATGTTTTCTCCAAGCATTTCTCTTTAATGATCTGATACAGAACCTTTTTCCTTGACTTACACATCTGGCTGTGTATCATTCATGTATTATGCTACGTGGTCTTGCTTGGTGCCATGCCACTGCATACAGCAACCGCTGTCAGACCACTCTTTCTTTGCTTCAGGAAAAACAGTTTTTGTTCCCATACACATCCTCAGTTCAAGCAGTGTATGCTTTCCTACAGAGAGGTCACCTCTCTCCACACCCATGTGTTGCAGCTGCAGATGGCAGGGGTATTTTGGCAGTCAGTTCCTGGGGCAGACCTAACAAGGACTGGAGAAAAGCATTTGCAGCGGGAAGCCTTCAACTGTGTCTGCCTTTCTTGCTGCATAAAAGCTTCCAAGAGTTGTCCTCTTCAGAGTACAATACAGGACTCGTCATTGTCTGGGCTGTCTAGGCTCACCAAATATGTCCTGGAGAGTCTTCTGTGCATGATTAGGTGCCATGCACAAGTGCAGTGCCCACCCTTTAATTCCCATTAGCCAGCCCCAGATGCCATTCATCACCTTCCTTTTTTATGTTGCTTTGTTTAATTTTTTTTTCCAATGAGTAGAGAAGAAATTAAGCTTCCTGTACTGTGAAAATATATGTTTATATTTCTATTTCATAAGAACAGAGAAAATAACACAGAAACAGGGCCTTTAACTGTCTCTGATATGAAACCTGATGATATTTTCTGTATAATAGCACCTGAAAAATATTAATTCATCATACCTTCTTATTTCCTCAAACTTTGAGAACTTTAGTGAGGGATTTCAAAACCCATGGGTATCTCTGCTTTTTGTTTGTTTATGCTGGGTATGATAGAGTTACTATGTAGCTGATATGAATGTATAACTAATATTTATCATTTTGCTATTAAATTAATGTAATCACTACAAAACTGAAAGATCACACTGTACACTGCAGTTAACTCAGAATAAAGCTACAATAACATTGTTACCAAATGGCCTTACATTCGTCAGCTATAAAGTTCACTTCAGATCTCACATTAACCATTTGCTTGAAATACAGCCAAGTGAAGATGTGTTTCATCCCTCTGGGATCCAGAAAGCTACCAGCTGTTTCTTACAAAGTGCTCTGCTGTGTCCAAGGCTGAGGGTCCGTATATTCAGTATCCTTTCTCCAAGAGCTGCTGGCAGCAGATGTGTACTGAACAGAAAAAGAACAGAGCACACATTAAAGGGTTCTTCCTGTGTTGTAATCCCCTGTTTCCAGCTATCAGTGGGAGGGTCTGACACAAAGCTTGAATCTAATGGCTGCATAGAATAGTCACAAATGGACTTAAATCTTCATTAATCTATCCAGATCCTTTCCAATTCTGTCTATACTCTTGGCCTCCAAAATGTCCCATGAGGATTCCTAGAATTTAATATGCATCATAAAGATTTCCTTTTGTTTGCTTTAAATCTGCTGCAGGAAAGCTTCACTGAGGCCCACTATTTCTTCCTCTCTAAAAAATGATAACTGATCACTCTATGCTCACATTTTTCACATCATTCATGATTTAACAGGCCTGCAACATACCCCTCCCCAGCTCTGCTATTTATGAAAGTCTAACTTAATTTGCTTTTATATGTTTGTTTTGTACCCTTTTATACAAATTCTAGAATATTCCTACACTTTGTTTTTTATCAAGGGATGTTGCAGAAGAGTTCAGTCCAAGTGAGGTGAAGAGAACAATTTCAGTGTCAGAATGACTCTTGCAAAATCTCTGATATTATCTATTCCAAAACTATGTCAAAGTTTATTCCAACACCTCATATAAATTCCCTAGGAACTGAAAACCGCACCCTTTATAACAAGAATTTGGGAGAGAATAATTAGCTGTTGCATGGGATATCCTAGAAGGTCTGTATCATGCTAGCAGAGGGAGAGAAGAATTTCCATGTCCAGGGTCTCTTTCTTCACTCCTGAAAAGTCCTGTCATGTAGCTAATTCTGTCTTCTGATTCAGGAGTAGCATTATGAGCCTGATTGGAACAGGACCTATATATATGGGACCTATATATTCAGAAATAAAATGATGAATAATAATGATAACTCCTATGTCTTGTGGTATAAAAGATAAGTAAAAGGAAAGCAGAATAACCAGAAATACAGGCAGGGAATATGTCACAGATTTTCTTCTTAAAGTATATTTTCCACTGTGTGTCTAAATGGATGAAGGCTTGCACACCTGACTTGGCAAATCATTTCAGCATTTTACATGGCAAAACAAAGCAACACAAGTATTTGTCCTAATGATTCAGCTAAATCACCCTCTCTTAATTCCTGCCTGATGCTTCTAGGTATGTTAAGGGCAAGGATATACCAACCCTGTTGGCCTTTTCAGCATTCCAACATCTCATACTTTATTCCCTGGGGTCAGATTTTCCAATCTTCACATATTTTAGTGTCTTCAAGCTTTCTTTAAAACCACCCCTCACCACCCCCCCTCCAAGCCTCCTACTTCTCTTGCTGTTCAGCGATGCAGTTCCTCAACTCCAGGGCAGAAAACGTTGAAGTTAGCACATCAGGCCCATCACTTCCCGCTTGAGGAACACAGTTTCGGCTCCTTGGGATCTGTACTACACTGCAAAGTTACACTTAGAGCATTACTCTCTACTACTTCTTCATTTATTTGGGGAGTGTTGTTTTTCTGCATTTCCCCTTTACTCTAAGACTTAATTTAAGTTAAACTTTCTCCCCAGAAGTGTTAGGACTGCATTAAAAAAAAAATTGTCTTATTTACTATTGACACTTTCACTTTAAAGATGAATACAAATCGAGTGTATGGTTTTCTCACTGTTTATATAACATATTCACCCACACAGAAGCAGCCCTGCAGCGTTTAACATCCTGCTTTGCAGACGCTGCTGAGTTCTTTGGGTTGGAAGTCAGCTTGAAGAAGACAGAAGTTCTCTATCAACCTGCACCTCAGGAAGTCCCCCATCATACCCACATCACCATTTGCCAATCAGAGCTCAAATCAGTCCAGCTGTTTCATTACCTAGGTAGCCTCATCTCCTTGGATGGTAAGATTGACGGGGAGATAGACAACAGGTTAGCAAAGGCATATAGTGCTTCTGGGAAACTCCATAAAAGAGTTTGGCAAAATGAACACTTGAAGAAAAGTACCAAGATCAGTGTTTACAGAGCCATTGTGCTGTCTACTCTTTTATACGGATCTGAATCATGGGTCATCTACTGCCACCACCTGCGACTCCTAGAACACTTCCGTCAACGCTGCCTCCATTCAATCCTTAACATCCACTGGTCAGATTATGTGACCAATACATCTGTTCTTGAACAAGCAGCAGTCACAAGTATAGAAGCCATGTTACTGAGAACACAACTGCGCTGGGCAGGGCACGTCTCCAGGATGAAGGACCACTGCCTCCCTAAGATCTTGCTTTATGGTGAACTTGCCACCGGCTGCCGCAAGAGAGGAGCCCCGAAGAGAAGATACAAGGACTCCCTGAAACAACATCTCAGCCTTGGCCATATTGATCACCATAACTGGTCTGCTCTGGCCTCAAATCGGGAGGCCTGGAGACACACCATCTATAACACTGCTGATGCTTTTGAGAACGCACGCAGGATCACCCTTGAGGAGAAAAGACAACGCAGAAAGAATCGTGCCTTGCCGAACATACCACCTAAGGAGTCTTTCTGCTGTGCCTTTTGCAACCGGACGTGCCTATCTCGTATTGGCCTTTTCAGCCACCAACCCACTTGCAATAAACGTGGGTAGAGCCCTTCCCAAATCTTCGTTTGCAAAGCCCAGCCATGATGATAACATATTCAAATATTACACTGAAGTAAGTATCTGAACTTCTGTATTTTGTTTAAAAGAGGCAGAAAAATCTTAATTACTTTAATAAACCTAATTAATGTTACCCAGATATGAGCTGGGGAGTGGGCATAATAGCATCAATAAATGGTCATGAAGAAGTTAAAATTGTTTCAAGGTCAAAGACATCTGAAATCATGATCCGTTTCATACCAAATTTTCAAAGAACTTACTCTACCTGCTGTGTTGCTTTCTTTTTTATATATGCTGCCCTCTAATTCCTGAAGAAAGAAAAAAAAAAAGACCCTCCACAGTTAAACCTTAGGCAATAAAAGAATACCCAACTGTATACATAAGAGAACAATAAAGACATTCCCCACCACTACTAGAGTTCCATCTGAGAGAGTTATAGCCAGGTACATGGCCTAGAGCACAGCTCATCTGGCCTTTTTTTCCCCCATATAGTTCCCTGGTGAAAGTGCTGGGATATAAATTACTGTTTAGGTCTACTACAGAATAGCAAGAGTTTAAGAAAGATTCATGTAGTAAGAGAGCTGTGTCATGAAGGTGCTGGTTTCTTTGTTACCACATGAGAAAAAAGCATCAGACAGAGGTTTCTAATCCAGAGGACCACAAGTGCTGTGAAAGAAGTGAAATGACTACCCTAAGAAAAGAGATTTGAGAGGGTGAGTGAAATCTGCACAGATCCATGAAGATGGCAAGAAGCAGTTGAAGCTTAGTAGCATAGGGTAGGGTTAGACAAACCCAGGCTTGATGTTATAGAGCTGACTGCCTTAGTGTCCCTGCTCTGGGCCACTGGAACAAGATTGGTGTCAGAGTTGGAGGCTCCAGGCAGCATGTGGGATGTGACCAGAGCAACAACAAGCTTTTAAAGAAAGGGAGAAGCTGATGTTTAGGCTTGGGTGTGCAGGCTTTTTTTCTTTCTCAAAGTGAAGGAAAGGGGAAAAGTTTTAGCAGAAGTTGTAGGGTTAAAAAAAAAGAAGACAACGGTTTGGTTTATGGTGACCCAGTGTCTATGCTTCTGAATAACCCTTGTATCTGCTCCTGATAGAGGAAAAGTAGAACAGGTTATATAATTTGCTTATTTAATATGGACTGTTAATTCACATAGGCAATCTGTTGAATCCAATAGGAAATGTGGTTGCCATCAGTAGAAGATGGTATGTGAAGTTATGGAAGAATCATGAGAGGAGACTCCAAAGAAACGGTGAGAGGAATAGGAAAGAATGCCCAAAAGAACAATAAAAAGGAATATTTGAGAGAGCATAGTAAGATATTCTATAAAAATGTGGAATCTTCAATCTTTCAAAAACTTCTTAAGGTCAGGGAAAAGTCACATCAATGTTAACATGACACTAGACTAGAAGTTACTGAAGTTTCTAAGACAATATCTTCTGTCACAGATCCGCTAAGAAATGTTTGTGTGTAAATAAGTCTTTTTATTAGCTCAGTTAACTTTTTCACCCTGCTTAAAAAACAGAATCGTGAAAGCCACAGGGAGATCCAGGATATTTTTCCCTCTTTATCCTTACATAAATAATGAAACAGTGGATTGTGACTATCCCCTTTCAGTATCAGTAAAGCAAGAAACTGCCAAGTGTTAGCATTCAAGTAGCAGGATGCACTACATTTGTACGCAAACATGTGTGAAGAAGAACATTATCTCAGAGGGAAAAGTTTACAAATATAGTCTGCTTACCACAGCTGAAAGAGTTTGGAAGGAGATGAGAGTGAAAATAGTGAAAAACAATAGTCATAAGGAACTGTAATGCATCTCCAGGGCATGATTAGAAGGCAGAACAGGAAGCACTTATCCATGGAAAAAAAGGACAGTTGTAAAAAAGCGCAGACACTGATCATGGGGATTTCAATTACGCTGACATTTACTGGAACATAAGTGACAAGTAAAAGCATGTTCTAAAAACACTCAAAGCTGCTGCCATATGGAGCTTTCTGCAGTCAATCAAATGGCATATTCTAATCAAAGTTAATTTCTAGGCTTTGCCTGCAGGGTGGCATGAGAAGGTGTTCAAACTAGCTCCAGACGAATGAACTCATTGACTGGAAGCACTACAGGTTGCAGTCATACAGCAATCCAACTAAGTTTGTTATCCATGAGGTTTAGCACCTACATTTTCCACAGTTTTCAGAGATTTGCTTGCAATTGGTGCCTACAGTTGGCCCATTTCACAGCACTGTAAAATGTGTGCAATAAGTAAAAGGAGATGAAAAGCAAGAACACTTCAAGATATTTTCAGAGAAATAACTAGGCAGGAACTTCAAAATCCATCAGGCCTGCAAGGAGGGTGATTAGTTGTAAAAGTGACAATGAAGTGACAGCGTTCACTTATCCTTGCCAAATTCATCAGAGTCACTGAATATCCTCTATTTAGAGCAGACACGAAATTACTTCTAATTACACTTGGTGCTGAGTGTTCCCAGAGAACACAGAAATGGTTGTTCAGAGTCACTGGCCTTGCTCCTGTAGGTACGTTCTACCTAACTTGACAGATAATTCTGCAACTTTTACCAGTGATCTTTATTGCTTTATTCAGTGAGTGATTCTCACTTTAAGACTGGAACAAACAGAGCTAACTCCCCATATTTTACTGTAATGATGTTACTCACCCTCTAAGCACACTACTAAGTACAAAACTTTGATCAGAAGCAAAAAAAAAGAGATCACATTTTTTTCACTTTTCAGGTCTATGCCTACATAATTAGCAAAGAAACCTCTTTTTTTACAACCTCTAGCTCTCAGTTTATGGTTAACTCTTTGCCCTTCTGTGCATTTTGTTTCACTGTGGCAATTGTTTGCATAGGACTAATTTGTACCAACAATTATATTTACATATTTTAAAATATTTATCAATTGGAAAGTAAGCCCCCCTTTCAAAGAACTCGATGGTAGCACCAAGGGAGGAGGAGCAGAATGTGGGGAGAAGTGGTTTGTTTTTATGTAAGTCCCAAGAGAGAACTAGTATTAAGAGAAGAGGGTGACAAGTTCTGCTGAATAGGAAGAAAAACCAGGGTTATTAATTTCTGTCATGCAATCTGATTCCTAGACAGAGAGCGGAAGGATAAGAGTGTAGGTGAGAGTGTCCAACCTCCAACCTCCTGGTTACCTGGACACTGAAAAAGGCAGGAGGTTAATTTTACCATGTAAGGAAATGAACCAAAATTTACTTTTTTTTTAAAACAATTCAAAAAGGGTCACTGAAAGGTTTGAGTAGGAAACACTAAGTATAGATGGTACTGAGATACTGTGCTAATGACAACAATATAAATAATTTAACTTAGGCCATGTACTTCACCTCATCAGAGAAAGACTACTTGCTCTTTTCTAAACTTTGGACGCTACTCTTTGCCAAAAATTTCATCTTTAAATACCTTTGCCTATAGTTTATTTCAGAAAGATGGAATGGAGAGACAAATACATATGTACATGCATACAAAAACTTACAAATAATCATAATGTAGCTCAAACTTGAAACAATTCAGATAAATACAGATCAATGTGCTAAGAAAAGGCTACTGATCACAGTAGACTGATACAAGGTTATTTTTCATAGTATGCAAGAGGATTAATTACTCCTCAAGCTCAAGGATTTTTTGGAAAAAAATTACATTAAAAACATATTGAAACAAAAAGTGGTTGGACATTTTTAAAGGGATGGTGGAGAACAGTCTTACCCGAAGATGCACCTCAGTGTGAAAACTAGACGGGTGTTTCAGATCTGCTTGTAATCAACCAAAATAACCCACTTACTAGACTGGAGCAAGGGTAAGCAAAAGAGAGCATCCACAAGATATGCGTGCACACGTGCAAGCACTTCAAACAGGGCTAGTTCCACAAAGGTAAGGATGCACTGGCTAAAGGTTTTTAAGACTAGATGGGTCAGATAATGGGAATGTAAGATTCATTAAATGGCTGAACAAATAATGTCAGAGTTACTGATATTCATGTGTAACAGGTCCTCACACAAAATAAAAATTCAGGAAGAATGGAAAATCTAAGTCTTTTACAAAAAGGGCACCACAAAACCACAAAGTTCACATTGCTTTGGCCCCAGGTATAGTGATGGAACAGATGACATAAGATTGTATTAACAACAAACTAAAGCAAAACTAGTGGGTTTGAAAGATAATCCGTAACAATCACTATAATTTTATGGAAAAATGGTCACACTAAAAACAAACCTGATTTCACTTTTTGAGACAAATGACATACTTGATTGATGAAAGCAACTGGGTTTTTATGTTTAAACTTTTGAAAATATAAGCCATTTGCCTTACTAAACAGAAATTCCTCATCAGGGATATAGATTAAAAAATAACTAATATATGTATTTAAAAAAAGTCACCACTGACTAGAGAATGAAACATAGTTGCATTTCTCCAGGTCTAGCATTCAACATCGTCAACAACAATTTGATAGTACAAACTACATACTGTTCATAAAGTTTACAAAATGTTAAATGACACAAAATTCTAAATGGTCATATATAACATTTGGTATTTTGATCCAGAGAAACACATCTATATAACACAGAATCTTTGAAATCTAAGTGGAGGCATGTCTGGAGGTTATGTACTCCAGCTTCCTATCCAAAGCAAAGTGTTCTCCTAGACGAGGTCAAGTCAACCATAGTTTTGTCTAGCTAATCCTTTCCCTCCAAGGACAGAACCTGTTCAAGTGCTGCGTACTCCTCCAAATGAAAGACTTCTTCCTAATGTCATGTCTGACAACCAAAAATGCAGATTTTTGGTCTCTTTGTACCATCTGCCATCAATGAAAAGAGCTTGGCTCCACCATCTCTGTATCTGCCTGCAAGTATCTGCAGGCAGGTGTTAGACCTCACCTTAGCTTCTTCCTGCCCAGTTGGATTCCCAACTGTGGCAGTTTGAGCCACATTAGAAATCCAAAATCCAGTTTTCAGGCTCCCCCACCCCTTCCCACAATTTATCCCAACACCAGAGAGAAACTTTCAAGCAAGAGGCTTCTATAGGGGGAAGGGGAAATATATACATTTATTTACACAAAAAATAAATACTATACAAACTAAAGGCAACTATATATATATATATTATTACACTTCTATCAGTCCTTTTAAGCCCCTCCCTTTAACTTTAGTCCAGGAAGAGCCTTTCAAGGCTGCTGGGTAATGCAGTCTCTCTCTCCTGGGAGTGTTCTGGGCCCAAACACTCCCCCCTCACCAAGCTCCAGCTGTTTGTGGAAGTTTTTCCTTCTCACGAAGTTCAAGAAGGTAGCTTTGAGTCCTTTCTCTTCGGTCTGCTGTGTGATCTCTCTTTCTCAGTCTCATACCTCTGTTCGTAGGCTGCTGCACTGTAGTTCAGCTTATCAAGTGTCCTCCGAGTCAGTTTTCGGCTGCCCCGGTCAAAACCTCGGCAGGGCAACTCCCGAGCTCTTTGGCCCGTCTCCAATTTCACCTGGGATTCTTCTCCTGAGCGCCGAGCTGTTTTATTATCAGCCCGTCCACTTGGCTCTGCTTCAAATGCTGAGCCTCTCCTCCACTTTACAGCAGAGGGAAAGAAAAGGCCCCCCTCCACAGCTTAACTACAGAAAAGGGGGGGGGAAGAGGGCTGGGCTGCAAAGCCTGCCTCTCTCCTCTTACCTCAGGTGCTGTGAGTCGCGTCCCTCACAAACACTCACTCTAAATGCTGCCTCTAACTCTGGTCTAGGCAGAGTTGGGGGGCTGCAGGCCTCCCCTCTCCCCCCAGAGGGGGAAAGAAGGAGCCCAGCCACCCCCTGGCCTTCTCCACCTACACGCAGCAGACACCAACAGAGAATTGCCAACAGCTTCCAGTGGCTGTGTATATATGATTTTTAGCAGAAGCGAACAAGACAAGTGGTGATCGGCTCTCCAGGGAACACTGCCCTGGCACCCAATCGCCTCTGAGCCCCCGACTCCTGGGGGGGCTGTCTCAAACCACGACACCAACTCACTCAACTTCTCCGGGCAGGTCTTGTGCCTGAGACCTCCTACCATTTAGTAGCCTTCTACTGATGTCAGCCAACCTCTTAACAGCCCTTTTGAATACGAAGCCCAAAACTGGAAGCAGCCTCCCACTACCACCAGTGCTGAGCAGAGGAAAAAAATTACTTGTCTCAATCAATTGACTTGACTTCCACTTTTCAGGGCCATGAGACCACTGTAAGTCATGATTGTTCCTGCCCAGATTTAATGTTATGTGTTATTATTTTGCCTCTGGTGTGGAAATGTATGCTTTCCATGGAAATTTATAAAATTCCTGTTGACCCAGTCCAGTCCTTAAGATAGTCTTGACTGAAGTTCTGTCATTCACCAGTCAACTCTCTAAATTTAATGCTGTGTTTAACCTTTCATGTTCTCTTTACATTTTCTAGGGAATTTTATCCTCCAGAATGTTATTCAATAATAGAGGCTTCTGTATTTATACTTGATGCACAGCATTTATCCACTCATTTTTTCATTTCATGGCTGGGCTTCGTGAACGAAGATTTGGGAAGGGCTCTACCCACGTTTGTTGCAAGTGCGCTGGTGGCTGAAAAGGCCAATACGAGATAGGCATGCCCGGTGGCAAAAGGCACAACAGAAAGACTCCTTAGGTGGCATATTCTGCAAGACACAATTCTTTCTGCGTTGTCTTTTCTCCTCAAGGGTGATCCTGCGTGCGTTCTCAAAAGCATCAGCAGCGTTATAGATGGTGTGTCTCCAGGCCTCCCAATTTGAGGCCAGAGTACACCAGTTATGGTGATCAATATGGCCAAGGCTGAGATGTTGTTTCAGGGAGTCCTTGTATCTTCTCTTCGGGGCTCCTCTCTTGCAGCAGCCAGTGGCAAGTTCACCATAAAGCAAGATCTTAGGGAGGCAGTGGTCCTTCATCCTGGAGACGTGCCCTGCCCAGTGCAGCTGTGTTCTCAGCAACATGGCCTCAATACTTGTGACTGCTGCTTGTTCAAGACATCCACTCATTACTAGACATCAAATCATCATCTAAACCTGGAGGACCTAAAACAAACCATTTATCCCATCCATAAGTTCCTCAGCTTCTAAATGAGAATGCTGAGGAAGGCAGTATCAAAAACTTTACTGAAGTCAGGACAAGTTTCATCTATTATTTGCTGATCATCTGCATTGAAAACCATTTAATCATAGTAGACAGCCATGCTGCTCAAGCAGGTTTTCCCTTTGGTAAATTAGGTACATTATTTCTGCCTTTTCATCTATTGAGTGCTTGGAAATTAATTTGAAGAGAACACACACCATTATATTTCCATGGACTGATAAGGGTTGACCCACACAGAGTTCCCAAGTCCACTTTAACTTTCAGAAAGATGAACATAATATTATTTTTTCCAGTCCTCATGGACTTCCCCTAGTTCTATTATTTTTTATAGATAATGGTAAACCACCTTGCAATCACAAAAGCAAGAAGTCAACTCATGAGAGAACTATGTCCTGGACAACAAAATATATAGCTATAGTCTTAAATTTGAGAAAAAATAAAAAACATGATTTCTCTTGCTAATGTAGAAAAACACAGCAGGGAGAAAGAATAAATTACACTATTTGTATATGGAAAATTTTTTAAAAGTATGCTGGATTATACCAGATGTTTCTGCTACCTCTGCTGTAAAGGGGATTTTTGAAAATACCACAGAATGTAACAGAGATCCACAAAAAATACTGGGAATGGGAACAAATGCCTTGCAGTCAGAGTTTTACTGTTTAGCTCATTTCAAAGATGATGTAGAGAGTTCTATGTTCTGTAATTACAGTACACATGGGCCTTTAGAAAATGAGAACTGGGATGATTAACTTCTCTAAATTTCTGTGAAAGGTGTAATGAGCTACTGCATGACTTTAATTAATCAAGTTCATGGCACTTGGCTCAAGACATTAGTAACTGGACTAATTATAAGGCATTCACAGATAAGGAAAGGTGATATAATGGTTCCTTTTGCTTTTTTTTTTTTCTATGAAACTTAAATTTTATGATGGTACCAAGATTATTCTGAGAATGTTATATATAATACAACCAGTAAATCTATATCAGAATATCAAGTGTAAATCTTCTGATACTTCTTTCAGAATATCTGATCTATAGAACAGAAAGCCAAATGAAGTATAAAATAGAGGACCTCTTCCCCATAATAAAACAAAAGCTCATAATTTTTCATGCGTCAAGGCACCAGCATCGTGACCAAAATACTAAAAAAATTAATGTAATATACAACATTTAAAAAAAAGACTTATGCCTTTAGGTCAATGTGCAGCTGTGGACCAAAACAGAAACAATGCTTTGTTGCATTAGAGAAGCAACAAAAAGAATTTAGAAAATCACTAAGTTGTTAATGTAATAAGAGTTAGGACTGGGTATCAATATATTCCAATGGTCAAGCAGATACATACCCACATTAAAGCACAGAAAGCTCTTAAACCTTTAATTAATCCCTATTTGAACAACAGATCCCACACAAACTTTTCAAAGAAAAAATAGAAAAAGAACTAATTTTGTTAATAATGAGATAACCGAGCAGCTTTCTGTAGAGCAATAACGCTCTACTGCCTTAGCTCTTTGATAATGCTTGAGACTTTTCACAAGGCAACAAGTATTAGTAATTGGTAAAACAATCTTGGCAAATATCAATCCACATCAGAATGAAAAATATAGAGAGAATGTTAATGTTTCGGGTTTTTCCTGCTCTTTCAAAGTGATCTCAGATTTTCAAGGTGCTAATGAGATCTCAAAGGAGAGTGATGCAAGCTCTCCAGAAATCATCTGTTAAAGAAATACTGGCAAAGGGGTAGATATCCAAAAATATTTTTCTCTATACTAGACTGTGCTCATCTGGCTAGCCAGTGCTTATGTAGCTTTGGGATAACATGCCAAACAGGGGACAAAATTAAGGGACACAGAAAAGTGGAGTGTTATTGGAATGTGATTCCTAGGGAGAGGGGTGGAGAGAGTAATAGAAAAAGGAAAGAGAAGCAGGAACTGAAGACATTGGGGTTAAATCAAAACATATTACATCTGTAAGAAACATGGTTTCACTAACTGTGCTTTCCAAAGAACTCCTTGTTTTTCTGAAGAGAGCAGTGTCCAGCGCCACCCCAGTGACAGGTTATTTTCTGAATCGTAAGTCTCAAATGGCTCTGCTCTTGCTTGGCATACCTGCCAGACAGGGATAAAGGAAGACTTGCACAGGACAGACATATCTGTTCCCTCATGTACACAAAGAAATAGGGCAAGACTTTAGCTAGATTAGAGAACAGTGGAAGGTGCCAGGTTCTGTCCCATTAGCCAGCAAGGCTGTGGGAACGATGCAGAAGCAGTAACCCAGCCATACATTTAGAGCCTTTTAAAGCCCTCCAGCTTCTTTTAGACCACAGATCTGATTTACATATACAGCACAGACCCCATTCAAAGAGTGTGAGAGAAACCTGAGCCAAACTGCTTTGTTTTCCTGCTTGCCTTCTACCACTGAAATTTCCCTTGCAGTAAATTACCATAGATAAACAAATGTCTTAAAAATTAACATTTGATTGCCCTTAAGTTAAACCCTTGCTTTTACCTCAGAGAGCTCAGTCCACGAACAAGAAAATACTATCACATTTTTACTAGAATACTTTACTAGAGAGATAACACAATTCAGAATTGATTCCCTAATGGAACAAGGTTTGATAGATAACTGTACAATAGAATTCTGTGAAAACAGTCGGTAAGTGCACCTCTCAGTATTCATTTTCCTGGTGTATTATTTACCTGGCTTAACTAATATTACAACCACAGATCCAGGTGAGGAGAGCTGGCATTGCTCCATTAAAAAATATTTCTTTGCTTCTTGTGACTTAAACATGAACTAAATTAGAAAAAAACTAAAACATATACCATGAGTGCTGCACAGTTAACACTGCTGTGAATGGCAAGCCTTCTAGCAGATTTAACAAAGTCATGACTGCACTAGAGCAAAGTTTGGGTAGGTGAAATGTGCCACTGGACTCTGGGTAACAAAGTACAGGTGTCCAGTGCCTAAAGGATCCCCTCTGAGCTCCAGATGCCAGCTGACAATCAAGAAGTAGCCTGGTTGCCTGTAGCTCAAAACCCAGTCATTGCATTCAGGAACTAGGCAGTAACCAGATCCGATGAATGAAATCTTTCATGCCTTCTTCCCCCTTCCCCCAAGAGGACTCTAACCTGCCTCTGATCCCTCGCTCAGGAAATTGACTAGTAGCAGCTGCTCTGGTTATACTTTTCAAGGAGTTGCAAAATAATTTCAAATATGTTTTTAAATAGACCTTTCCACAATTAGATACTCGTGATTTTAAATTTCAGGTAGCGTTACAGATAACACTATGGCCAAGGTGTTTCTATCCTCAGGGTTTGAGACCAGACCTAAGTAAAGGATTTGTTCCCATACAGTCTTCTGGGGCGTTGTCATCACCTGTTTCTTGACAAGTAACATAACGCCTTCATCATTCATCAATCATTTCAAATATACTGCTATGGCACTAATAACTATATGTTTTGGTTTGTTTCTTTTTGCCTCTCAAATATTTTTGCACACAGAACTTCAGTCATTTCTCTCATACAGAGTTGAGTGACTCAGATCTCTGATAACACTGCATGATATCCCACCAACATTATATTGAGTTGAAACTTCAATTATTTTCATAAAGTCTATTTATAGACAAATGTTTTATGAAGTTTGTAATAAGACAGATAGAGTACTACATTACGAACCTGAGAACTATTAAAAACTTTCTAATGTCAGATAGATGCAGGCAAGCTGAGTAAGTATTATGGTAGGTTTGCACAGATTATGGACAATGCTGTCCCTGAAAATATAGAAAAAAAAGCTAATTCATGCAAATGCAACATTTGTGAAATTCTACCTTGGTTTTGAATTGGGTGCAGAAAGAGATTTTTACCTTATACAAAAGCATTTCTGCAAAATGCCAAATCCTATTGGCCAAATTAATCTTGCCCTTCAAGAGCTTCACCTCTTTCCTCCTACTTCTAGTTACCTGAAAATTCTTTCTGTAGTTTATCTTTTCTGTCATCTATGTCTGTTTGAAGCAGGGATTTGAATTAAACAAGGTAACAAGGGGAAGTGGTTCTCACTTCAGAGAGTTAAAAAAGTCACTGCTGACAGTGACTGGACTTGTATAAAATGCTTAGCAACTTCAATGGATAGGCTTTGCTGCATGTCTTTACATGAAGCATCAGAACCTCCCCATTCTTCCAGAAGAGTCTAACATCGTTAATCTACCCAACGTAGTTAAAAATATGGTAAAATAGACGACATTTCTGAAGAGTGGAATGAAAAAAAATTAAAGTTCTCTGAAGACATGTAATGTTAACAGTTGGCTGCCTCAATGGACAAAATGTACTTTAAAAACATGCGTTGGATCTTAAGAAAAATAAACCATCAATTAGTTTTGTTCAGTCTTCATACTTAAATCCGTCTACTGCACATGCTTTAAAAATAATCCAGTTAAACCTGATGCAGAGCTATTTAAACAGAAATATCGTTAGTACTGGGATCCGAGACAAGAAACAGGCTCAAAACCTGTCTGCTTATGGCACGTGCTCAGACTTACAAACTATTTCTCTTTGTATGTTTATGACATTTGGCTGCTATGTATGTTTCAATACAAAACTCTAATACCTAGAAGAAAAGGATTCTCAGTGTTGAACCATCATGATCTCCAGATCTCAATTTCCTGGAAAAGCACAGAGGGTATGTTCTCTTTTTGATTTGGAGGAATTCTGTTGTTTTGCGGGGTAGTTTTTAAACAGTTTCAGGGTTTTATTTTTAATTATTTTTATTTACTGTGCCTTTATTAGCCTGGCATTCCTTATCACCCTATTTCAGCTGTTTCAATTGTGTCCTGTCTTTGATCTATTTGTAAATTTAAAACATTCCAAACAGAAGAGTCTCTTAAAATCTTTCAAGAAGTTGTTCTTATAGTGCTATTTTCCACAATTAAAGGGTTTTATCACAATATTAACCAAACCATTATCCATCTATGGGCAACTGGCCCACAGGAAAAGCATTAGTACAAACTGTGGCATGATTCCCGAGAAGGAATCAAGATGCTTCATGCCTGATCCAATTTGGACAACCACCACCGAGACAGCAGTGTCAGCCAAATATGGGAATACACAATCTGTAAATGATAAGTTGCATCACCACCTGAAGCAATAATTGGTCTCCAGGTACCACAACGGGACAGATTCTATTTCTCAAAGTTCCTTCTTATCTTTCAGCTCACACACAAGAACATGATGTGCAGCTGAGGAGTTGGCATTGACCAAAGAAGAAAAGAGGATTTCTAGCTGGATCCCTGAAATTCTTCCTTCCATAAGGAGCACAGTGTGGTTAATGTCAAAAGAAGCATTCAAATGGATTAGCAGAAATCCAACTTCCCCTTGTAACAGATACCTGCAGAGTATCTAGTGTACAACAATACCTAGCTACCTAATAACATCACTAGATGCCAAACTTGAGGCATAAAACATGAAGGTAAGGGGAATGGAAAAGTGTCACAACAACTAATAGTTTTGTAGGTGGGGGGAAAAAGCCTACAAAAAATTACACTGTCAAGCCCTTACAGATGTTATCACTAAACAAATAGTTAATTTTTTTTTTTATTATGGGATCAAAAATTTCCCAGCAAAATGCAGTTAAAATCACCAGTCTTCAGGTGCACAAAGGTAAAAAAGTATTTTGAAGAATAACCATGCTGAGAAGCTCTGGAAAAAGACAAAGACTGTAAATCAAAATAACTGGTTGAGTGTCAAAGCCTCAATCAAACACAATCATTTCTACAGTAAGAAGGCTTTGGAGGAGGGATAGCAAGCCAAACTCTGCCAGTGAAGCAGGGATAAATACCTGCTCCAATGTACATGCTTCAACTAAATAACCATTACAGTCTGAGTCCAGTACAGAGAGAGAAAATCAAAGAGATGGAGAGAAAACATGAAGAACCGATCATCCCCCAGACACTTGAAATATCACTTAGGTCTGAGTTATCACACTGTATTGAGAAGACTATGCTTGCTGCTGCAATCAGTAGAGAGACTGTGTTGTAAAGACTTCTATAAAATCTTCTTTTCTCATAACCATGGAAAAAGTCAAGATTGGGTGCGGGACAGGGAGATAAATGGTACAAATAGCTAAGAGAGTTGGCTCACATCCTCCTGAACTCTTGCCATAAACAATGTCTGGGAATGGCCAGAGGCTCCTCCAGGATAGGAGCTTTGCATGTTCCAATGGCAGAAAACTGGAATTTCCAGCACAAGCTCTGTGTAAATTACAACAAGGTCAAGCTGTCCAAAGCTGCACTTTTCTGAAGACCCCAAGAGAACAGAACTGAGATGCCCACATTTAATTTCATCATTATTGTCTCAAATCCTGGGTGAACTTAAGAGAAAACTGACTTGGCAGATCTGACAGTTGCACTCAGAATCAGCTGGGAAAGAGCACTGGGCGGTGGAGAGATAACCAGAGGGATAACAACATTTTAAAGCTTTACCACGCCAAGACAACCCTTTTTCTCCTTTGCTCAGCATAGCTCACTGCACGTCCTGTCACCTTGCAGAATCAGTGGTAACCCCTAAGTGACACATGAATCCACTTTTAAATATAGGATTTAAAAATAGCAGGAATACAGGAACAGCTTAAAAACTGTACTTTCAAAATGTCCCCAGTAAATACCATTCAGATGCTGGGAGAATGTTTTTTTAAAAAACATTCTACATTCTCTTTGTTAAAATAACATCAGAGTGATATAAATAATTTCTTATTTTCATTTTATGAAAATAAAGGATATGTTTTAAACTCCAGATAGTCACCAGGAACACTGTGAATATTAAAAGCATTTGGATTTTATAATGATGAATTAACAAGTAAACAGGAAACCATAACTTTTAGTCTCATGAGGCAGATAAGGGATGAGAGAGTTCTGGTCCAACATATATCTCTTCACATATTTCTATGCATACCTAATAACTACACTTTACATAAACACATACATGTTTGAGTACACACGTGTGGAAATACTCAGAGAAAAAAATTTTCAGATTAGCTTAAATAGCAAATACAAACAATTTTAATTGAATACAGTACTAGTGTAACACAGTTAAGCTTTCAAAGTCTAAAACGTGTCCACATAAGTTTGCACGGAAAACTTAACATTTTTCTTCTCCCTTCTACATGCCAAGACAAAGTTTCAGTCAAGTATTATGCATAGCCCCTAGAGAGTTTCTGTCCATTTAACGGACAGGATACACTGTTCTCAATTAAAAAAACACTTAACCTGAATAAGTCAAAATATTTGAATATTTAAAAACGTCATCTCATGGCTTATTTACATGGTGTTAACAGAAATCTGTTCTGAAGGCAAATGAAGTTTTGTAAGTGCTCAATTCCATGGAGTTAATCAGCATAATAACTATTTTATAGTAAAAAGTTGATAATTAAATAAGTTTAAAAAAAAATGGAAGCAATTGATAATTAGCAAAATAGAAGTGTGGGTTACAACTCACAACCAAGTAAAAAAAGCCATCTTCTCTTCTTCAGCAATCACCTGTCCTTCAATTTTATTGGCCACAAAGGAGGAAGGGATTTCGCAGGGAGCAGCTGCCTTTATGACACAGCCCAAATTCACACTCTGAGCACTGGACAAGCTTGGAAATAAATGGCAAAAATGATCGGTGCTCCTGCAGTTCAGAACTGCGTCATTGTGCACACATGTAACTCCTTCAGAAACTGTATAATGCCAGCATTCAGCACTCGGCTTTCAGCTGTCTTATTTCCAAGTTTCCTGGTCTCCTCCTATCCCAGCATCTCCTTCACAATGCCAACACCCATCTTGCCATCTGCACAAGACTCCTTTCCCCCCGGTAATCTGGTCACCATCTTCTCTTTTCTACTTGCATCTTTGAATTAAGAGTTAGAGGTCCCAAGCCCAAATGTCACAGCAGATCCTGGCCATGGTCAGGACCAATGGGTCCCATGCCACCTCATGAAGGGACAGGTTCGGCCTGGCTCTGCTGGCAGAACCTGGGTGCTGGCAAGGGGTAGGAGCACACACATCATTACCATCATCATCTTCATTATCAGAATAATTAACTGCCAGCTGTCATAAGTCTGACCATCTACTAACAGGTTTTTAACTATGCAACTGAGTATATTTACAAAGGAACAACTACAGAAACCACCTTCCATGCCACAAACACCCTCTGCTGTCCTTGTCCTCAAATGGGAAGATAAAAAATACACATATGTCTAGAAGAGAACAACTGACAAAATCCTACAGAATCTTCAGCTTTTTTAAAGACTATGCATTTATTCTCATTACCCACTATCATTCCTTCCTCTCTTCCCCCTTCCTGTCCCTCCCTCTGTAAAGAATAAAGGATTTCTTGTGGAAAGTTAGTAAAAAAAATTTAAAATTTGGAGAAGTTTTAAATCATTGAAATCAGTATTTTATAATGGAAATTGCGAGGCAGTTTTGGCTGGAGCCACTTCTGTTTGAGCTGCCTGTAATAACTAACTGTGATGAGTTGAAGTAACAAGATGACATTCAGACCCTGGGGTGACAGGAGCAGTTAGCATGGGCTGTACTGCATTTGGGAAATGCATAATTCAAGAAGTTCTAACCAGGTGGTCTGGGGAGCACTTGCCTGTCACCCACGAAGAACTGCTTGGTTACTTGATGCTGAACCTCCTCATTTCCAACTGCTAAATTGCATTAAAAGGCAGATAAGCTTTCCTAATATTTGTCTCAATGTACACCAACTACTGCAGAAAGATGTATTAGTGTGACCGTTTGGAGGAAGGGAAAGCTGGCATTTTCACAGATGAAAGAGAAGCATGTCTGCAAGACAAGCCCTCTCAGAGAATGCAACCTGTGTTGTGAAGTGGTAGTGAGCCTTGCACTGGACCATTAAATTCACCAGTATTTATAGAATACTTTAGATGAGGAAGCCTTTTCTACATCCTTCTGCCTCTCCCCAGCCTTGCAGCCAATTGTTTACTGCATCAGTGGGGAAACAGCAGACTTGTTCCGTATGAGCCCCTGGCCTTACTGATTTCTGTGGAAGTCCTCCACATCAATGGGGTGTTAACATTATTCTCATACTGAATCCAAAACATAGCACTATACCAGCTACTAAGAAGAAAAAGAATTCTACCCCAGCTGAAACCAGGACAACATGCATCAAGAAAGCTGCTTCTGTCTTTCTCAACTGCAATAGAGATAAAAAACCCTTCAAGGGTCTTGCTCAATTTCATCTGAAAAACTTCTACAAGAAAAATAATTGCACCAAAGTGAGTTCCTCCTTCACTCAGCATATTCATTGCAGTTTCAATACAGGCACTTTATTGTAAACATAGAAAAGAGAAAAGGAAACAAAAAAGCAGAACTAGCCATGATTTCATGCACATCCATGCACTGGAGGGAACCATACAGGGTAGAGCTGAGACAGGGGGGCAGACAAACAAAGAAGCAGTAACTCCTCAGGCTTTCTCACACAGACAACTATGGACAAACACACCACAAAGCTAGGACTTCTCAAACTGGGATGAAACTACTTGCTTTCATTTACAGCAATGCCTTCACAGAACACAGCAATTTCTATACAAATATATTCATCTGTGTCACTGTTGGTCCTAGATACAGCAGGCCTTTCTGCATTCAAAGGTTTGCATTCAAAGAGGACCTGTGATCTTCCTCTTTGAAACATATCTCGCATGAATGATCATAAGAGGAAAACAGGAAGAGAAAAAGCAGCTTAATGAGCCCAACTAAGAATATTTTGATACTTGACATTGCCCAAGTAAAAAAAAATCCCTAAATATCTATATACACACATACAGAGAAATTAAGGATAAAATACATATATTAACACTTTAATATTTTTAAATGCTTATATACACATTCATGCATAAAGTTGTATGGAGATATATATATATACACAAAGTAAACATTTCAGTAACTACTGTAATTTTTGATACATTGTTATTATCACATATTGTGTATGGAATTATAATCTACCTAAAAATTCAACTTAAAACCAAATTCTTGTATCTGAAGTCATTCCAACATTGCAGTATTTATCAAACTTTATTTTTAGAAATAATAACTAAAGAGAACATAGGGTGAGTAAATATTTTTATCACTAAAGAAAAAAAGAATTTCCTATTGAGAAGACTAAAACATTTTTATACCAGTAAGACTTCTGGTTAAAATTTGTGAGCAAGCAATTGCTAATTTTTTATTCAGTAATTCCAGAATAATGTTTTCAATACCCTGACAGTGGCTAAGAAATTCATTAACACATTCTGAATCCCAGAAAAAAACATTGAGAAGATCAAACATCTAAAATTTGGCAACTCAAAGAAAAAAAAAAAAGAAAGCAGAGTATAGTCAGATGTCTAATCAGAAATCAAACACCTGGTATTGATGTTTCAGGCAGGGACATGTTACCCATTGGATTCAGGGTGAGGGTTCCTCAGCTGCAAGAAGTTTCTCATTTTCAGCTAAGAACCATCTTAAGTGGCAAATGGGAATAAAAAAACAAAGCAGATATGCTATTTTGTTTCAATAAAGTCAGCATCTGCTTGCCAGCTACAAACCAGAAATCCTACACTTACATGAGTTGCATAGGAGCAGTCTTGTTTTTCTTCTCTACATGGCAGAAAGGAAGCACAGTCTGGAAGCCAGAGGCCTATGTCAGAAACTGTGGGTTTGGCTCTGTTTCCAAGGCTGTTTTCAAACTGAAGATAACTTAAGGCCAAATTGCAGTCTTTATTGGATTATAATAGGTTAAAAGCTTTATATATCACTTTTTTATTATTGTTTTTTTATTTTTAACCAGGGTTTTTTTGGTAGAAAACAGTGATTGAAAGATTTCTTCTGAAACATCTTTTGATGTCTCAAGGTCTGGATTCGTCTTCTTTAATTTCAGACACTTGCCTAAAGCACTAAGCACCCTACTTTTACTCAGTAGAGACTATCTGCATTTTGAGTTATTCTGAAAGCCCTTCTGCCAACTGCAGAAAAAACCTTGTGTGACTAGATTTATAATTCCATTGTCCCGTCTTGGGTGGGATGAAACCAAAGGCAAGGTTACACGGCAAGATTTCCAGCTTTTTGTATTCTTAGTAAATCCAAATTCTAACTGAAGGATAAAGAGAACAGTCCCATCTCTTGGATTTTGGTGCTTATTTATGTGTTTGGGTTTTTTAAAATTTGTTTGAGTATACCTCAGCCAGATGTTTCTCTCAATGTCTCAAAAGGTTTAGGTCTCATGTCTTAAGCAGATGCAGTGGTGGCTGCTCTACAATGTCGCCTGATGATATCTAACTAAATGTTTTATTTCATTGAGACATCTTCAATGCAAGTAACTAATCCCAGCATTTCCATAGCCTGTCTTGCCCAGCAGCTTAGAGCAAACTATGGTGCCATGAGTCATATTTTATTTCAGGTCAGCTTACATGCCATTCTATGATGGATCCCCTAGAAATTACAGGGCATAACTGAAAAATCATTTGATTAAATTTTAAGCCATAGACATATCCATCAGAATAGACAAGGCTGGTGGGACCCAGTTGGACTGTCATCCAAACCAAAGACTTCACATCTACTCCAATGGTGTGAATGTCTACTCCAAAGGACAACAGATACAATGCTCCTTTACTGGAACTGAGTAAAAAAAGCTGAGTCTGTAAACAAGACCAGAATAACAAAAGAAACTGGGAAGAAATTAAGTAGTTCACTGGATCTGGCAGAAACATTTCAGAAAAAAATGCTAATTTTTGCTTAAAGATATTTTGAGTTTGACAGCAGCCACTTTTTCAATCACTGAATGAACAACTTCATATTCTCTCATCACACAGAATATCATCCCTAGTCTCAAAGGCAGACCCAGAGGATACACGTTGTGCTTTCCTCTATATGCAGCCATTTGTTGTGAGCCTGATCTGGCAGTCTCTGAGGTTCTAGCTCATCAGTGGTCCCTTTGCCCCCTCCCCAGGCCTGGACCATAAAATCATAAAGATTGGAAAAGACCTCTAAGATCAAGTCAAACTGTCAACCTAGCACCACCATCATGTTCACCACTAAACTAGGTTCTCAGGTGCCATATCCACATGTGTTTTGAACACTTCCAGGCCTGATGCCTCCACCACTTTTCCGGGCAGTCTGTTCAAATGTTTTACAACTCTTTTGGTGAAGACATTTTTCCTAAAATCTAATCTAAATTTACCCTGGTGGAACTTGAGGTCATTTCCTCTTATCCTGTCACTTGTTACCTGGAAGTAGAGGCTCATTATAGCCTCTTTTCAGGTAGTTGTACGGAGCAATAAGGTCTCCCCTGAGCCTCCTTTTCTCCAGGCTAAACAACCCCAGCTCCTTCAGCTGATTCTCATATGACTTTTACTCTAAGACCAGATGGTGATGGGTACACATGGCACTGTGCTATCCATCTCACAGGCCCATTGCTCTCATGGAAAGATAGAAACATAATTATAAGGGGCAACTCTGTGGAAGAAGGTGAGGAAGGGCTGCCAAAAAGAGATGTGGATGCAGAAGCAGTGTCAGAAGGGGGACGGGCAGCCCAGAAAGGGCTCTCCAACACACCAGTACCTTCTAGACAAGAGGGAAGGAACCCAGATGGCCTCTCATAGCACAGACTGAGCACTTAGGGCTGCTCTCAGATGCCCTCGCTGTCATGACCTTGTCACATGTTTCCTTTCAGAGTCCTTGTGATCATACAGAGCTTTTGCAGTAATTCTCTTTTTTTCCTGTCTCCTTGCAGCACCTCTTCTTAATCTCCCACCTCTGCCTCCTCTGTTGGGTCTACCACTCTAGTTACATCCTCTGAGGTTTTTTTCCCCTCTTCTTGTCAACCTATTAATGCATCTTTTGGGGATTTCCATTTTCTTCTTGACTAGGCAGACCATATGTAAAGCAACCCATGAAAAGAATAATTTTAAGTGCTGTCACCAAACTAGATGTTCCATGTTTCTTTCCTATGCTGTAAACTTGTAGGAAAAGGGAGTGTCCCACATGGGATACATGTATGCTCTGTGTATCCCTACTGTAGAAGGGGGCCATTCTCAGAAAAATATTCTTTTAGATGACCCCAAAAGTTAACAGTAGCAATAAAAAGCCAATCAAATAAAAAAAAAAAAAAAAAAAAAAAAAAAAAAAAAAAAAAAAAAAAAAAAAAAAAAAAAAAAAAGGTAAAATTCACTCATAAACTAGTCAAAAGAAATGGTTTTTTTGTTTGTTTTATATGTGTGCCCATATATCCTCACAGCATTTTTGCAGTAATTATTTTTACATAACCTTAGCATGTACTGGGAGATGGCTTACTCAATGTTTCTAGCCACAAGTTGTACAGGTCTTCCCAATTACTGGGAATAGGTTTGCCTTGGGATTAGAATTGCCTGGGAACAGATGCCTAGGGATCGCCCCTGTGCAGAGCCTACATCACAGGTCGGACATGTCTGTCTACCAAGACCTAGGCACAACAAAGTACTGGTCTTGATATGCAAAAGCAGCCTGTATCAAATCTTCACAACATTCTTTGCCTATTCCTTCAACTAACAGGATTTTTTCATGCTTCTCTGTTCAAGGATATTCAAATTACATACAAAGTCATCCACTGCCTACTTGAGCTTTCAAAAGACCAGTCAGTAGGTGTGGCAAGATGGATGCTTGATATCTTTAGATTTATAGCTATAACACTTTTTCATAGAAGCAATGGCAAAAGTGGAAAAATAAATTATTCCAGCCTTGGTTCCAGTGCAGACCTCCTATAGCAAGATTAATCAATTATAGCTAATTGAAAACACAAATCTATTCTCACGTCCTACTTCCCTTCAACTAACCTAACTTTGGCTAAAATAAAAAAGGCATGTGGTGGGAGGAGGCAAATTCCATCAAGAAGAAATCTTTTACATTTAAATTTAAAAATAAATTATTAAAAGAAACTCTTGATACAGACAGCAATGTTTTAAACTATCCATTTCCAGATCTCTTTCAGTGGTTCTGTGGAAAGAAGTAGAAAAAAATGGACCTGGTTAGTCATCATGGTTGTAAAGCAGTTCCAGTTGTTTATTACTGTTGATTTCATGAAAAAGAACCTCAAAAAGGTTCAACTGATGTTTGAGATTGGACTGAAACTTTAAAACACATTCTGACTTCTTAAGTCAGAATGTAAAGACTGGATTTGCCATTCCCTGAGAGAGACAGACAGACAGAGACTCTGAGAAGTGGTAACTGAAGAAAGAAATAAAAACACAAACCCATACTACTTTCTATGTGAGAAGACATAAGGGAGCTTCCTTGTTTTGGTCACTTCCTCTTCCGTCTTTCTCACCAACAGACACACACATATGCACAGTATACACACACCCTCAGACAGCTTCTGAGCCTGTAATCCTCTGCTGAAAATCTTTATTGCTGCTTTAATCAGCTGAATTCTCTTTGGAATGAAAGAGATTAAATAACAATTCCAGCACAACAGAGAAGTGTGGAGGCAGCTGGAGGCAGGAACGAATGGCCAGAGCAAGATCATGATAAATAAATAAATAAATAAATAAATAAATAAATAAAAAGGAATGCAGAAGCAGTGTCAAATCAAAACTGTCATTAAAATATAGCTCTTGTATGTCCCTGTTCCCAGCTGGCCATTAAATCAGTTGAGTTCTGCTTGGGCTCAGATATGTCTTAGAGACTTCCCTGTGAGCCCAGGGTTTAAAGGTTGACAAAAGAGAAATTTCGCCAGTAAAAGTCTAATCACAGAAATCTTCATTTTATTCGTTCACAAAAGAAAGGGACAGAAAAGAACCAAAGACCAAAGTATTTTAGGAAAATATTCAAAAAGAAGAGTACTAAAATTAAATTAACACTACAATTTATTTAAATTTAGAGTGTTTGGAAAACCCCATATTACCTAGCACTATACAACACAGAGGAATTTAGGAACAGTTGATTCTGCTTAAACGGGATTACATGAACTTTTCAGTTCTATGTTTTATAATTCTTCAGTTCGTGATGGGGACCATTTGTTGCTTTCGCAGTACTATTAGGAAAGGTGCTGCAGCACTACAAAATAACAATAATGAGATCATGACTCCCACTAATCTGATCTGGGCTATCAAGCCTAGTTATTCAGCACAGAATGTAACCATACAGCAGAATTTTAGACCATCCCACAGTTTCACTTCACCAAAAACACACACCATCCATCCACCCTATAATAAACCTAAAGCCTTTCACACACAAAATAAGAAACTTCAAGAAAAGCAATTATGTCACCAGAAAGGGGAAAGATTCCTATAATAGCAGGCAATTACTCTGGTGAAAATGTCTAGAGATCATGAGGGTACCTAGAGATGCATCATTATAGCTGAAGCACTTAGGCTGAAGTTTTGTGCTCCTACCAGAAAAAGACAACAGGCTGGCTGGGAGCTTCCCAACAGCTGGACCAGAGGCCCAAGTAACTCTGACCACTGGAAAGTTCTCAAAAACAAAACAAAAAAACCACCAACCAAAGAAAAAAATGAGAGCAACAATTCTTATCAACTTGAGAGAAAAATCTTTTCTAGCCATTAGTTTAACACTGGGTACACGAGAGAAATATCACTGAAATATATCTGAGACTGAAAATGGAGCAAACAAAGAAAATATCCAGGAGTCAATGTAAGGGATTAGCAAAACAGGTCAGGAAGGATTGGCCTTATAGATGGCTACTCTATAACAAGTGTCAGTGTTTGCTGGCAAATAAAATGAGCTAGTGCTAAATCTACTTCCATGTCTCCCCTGAGAGCATGAATAAATCCAAACACCCAAAGTCTTAAATAGGTTATAGGGTTGACTATGGAAAATTGCATTATCTGTTCATACAATTTCCTCCATGTGATGAGCAATCACCTAGTCCTACTATGTGATTATTATTCATATTTTAAAGGCCATATAAATGGACATATGGCTGGTGGGGCAGAAATTTACTCAACCTTACTCTAGACTCAGATTCTAGATCCTACCTCTGAATCTAAAAAAACTCCTGAATGGCGAGAAACACTGCTTTAATCTGTAACTTAGGCCACAAAAGAAAACATTAAAGAAATTCCACTTACATTTTACAGAAGCTTCATTTTAATTAAAAGAAACAAACAAAACCAATAAACTTGAGGAGCATACCAATATATTGGTATGAGTCCTGGCCTCACGAAGTCCTTGGTCTCACCAAAATATAAAAACCAGGACACTTAATCCTTTTATCTACAACAAACTCACAGAACATGGATTGTAGAATATGGTTTCAAACTTTTAATTATCTGCATGCAATCATCATCCAGATTCTTCAGATGCATCTGAAAACAGTTTAAATTTCTGGTATGTACAACCAAGAGTGCTTCCCATGGAAATATCATTCCGTTTATCAGTACTAACAAGTGATGCAATTTAGGAAGTCACAGTTCAAAAAAACCCAAACTCCATAGTTTAACTGGAAAGTTTCTGGAGGGAAAAAGAGAAAAGTATTCAGAAGAGCAAAAACCCTCTAATTCCAAAATGCTAGACCTATGGAGAAAAGACCAAAGAGCTTAAACAAAGTGGGAAAGACAGCACATGACTCCAAGTAAATAAAAATCCGTACAACAAAGGTGCCTGTGGTGGACAGAATAAAAGTTGCATAAATGGCACACTAACCTAGCATGGACTTATGCATGTTGCAGTTACATTTAGGTAAAAATTTTATAATTAAAAGCATAGTGGAGTAATGGAATAGATTACACACTCTAGGTCTTAAAAGTTACATCTGTAATTGTAAACATTTGTTAACTTGTTTAAAATCCAACCTAATTAACGCAAATCCCTGCGTGGCATTTCACTGAGTTAAACTAAATTTATAGACTTCTTGGACTGGAAGAGGACGCAAGAGGTCATGTAGTCCATTCCCTGTCCACAGGCAGGATCAGCTCCTCTCACATCATCCCTGACAGATGTTTATCTATCTTGTTTTTCAAAGACTACCAAGAATTGAGACCTCTTAAACAACCACTTTACTGTGAGACTTTTGCTAATCTACACAGCACAATATTACACAGCCATAGCAAACTAGGAGCATTCATAGTGATAAAAAGCAATAATGATTGATTTTAATCATGGGAATATATTTATTGTCATCTATGAACAAATTATCATGCATCAGCTGACAGATAGTAGTAAGCCAAGAACACACAAAACCTATCATAAATGTGAAGTGAAATAAAATAAATTTGCTTAAACTGAAGTTAATCTTTTTACCTGCATTTACCAGGGGCTAAAACCATGCACATGATTAATTACTTTTCCTCAATTAGCAGCTGATTTAGTCAGGATAACTCTACATTTATACGTTACTTGCATAAGTTGATTTACATATTATTTTTTGAGGAGAACATTATTCTTAGAGTGCTAGTACACTTTTCTTTTTCTGCCTATCTATATGACTAAGTCTGGGTGATCTAGCCAGACTTCAATAGAGATATAGAAGAAACGCATTCTACCAACTACAGCAAATAACACTCCTTGGCTTTTTTTTTTTTCTAAAAATACTTCTCACGCTTTTGACACAGTCACCAGTACCACCAAAATTGTGCTGGAGAATAATAGAACAGTGCAGGTTGGAATGGACCTTGAAGGATCACCTAGTCAACCTTCTGTGGAAAAGTGTGCTTAGACGAAATAATCTAGTACCTGCTCAATAGTATCTTGAAAACCTCCAGCAAAGGGGACTCTGTCACATCCTGGGGAAGGTTGTTCCAGAGATTGTTCTCACTGCAAAAAATTCCTGTCGTACATCAACATGAAAGCACTCCTCTCCTCAAGCATTCTTCCTTTTGAGTTTAAATCTAGTTCACTTTGCATCTGCATTAATGTCAGCATAACATATATGCTGCTACAATGCATTATTTTCGCTACAGAATAATGTAAAAATCATTTTTAATATTTGTTCTGTTGAGCAGAGACTGTTGCCCCCCTCAACCCCCAGCTGACAGTTGTACACACTCCTAATGCCTACACTTCCCTCTGCCATCGTGATACTTTCTTTTCAGATGAGAATACAAGCATAAAAGGCATTTTTCATCATGTGGAAGTATACTGACAGACAACTTCAGAGACAATCCTGGAAATTTGCATCATCCTAGAAAGTCAATATTCCTTTGAATGATGTTAAGGTATCTCACAAAGTCTTTCATTTCCCTCCTTTAAAACTAGGCTTATCATATTTTTTACTTCTTTACACTATTAAAAAAAAATCCATTTTTTTATTTCTTAAAACATAATGATCAGTAATGGCAGGTCCCTTTTTCCTTTGTTAGATGAAAAGATATCTGACACATATTATATTAGTTCATGGTGAACCTTCACAATTCCAAAGAATGAGTAAAGAACTAGGTTTATTTTTCTCCAAAAGACTGAGTTATAAAATTAACATTTTATAAATCCTTTCATTTTTTTCAGGTCTTTTAACATTCCACTTTCATCAATGTATCAGTTCTATAAATTATAGTAAAATAATAAATCTATCACACAAAAGAACAGGGTGAAAAAGTTATTAGAATATTTCACTATTTTTAAATACTTGATAAATATTAAAATGCAGATCTTATATTAAAAATATAATCTTATAATTTTAAAATTTAAAAAGCTACATTAAAACAGAGAAACATTGCTTTATGTTGTAGATGTTTTGTCATTTCATTTAGATCACACGTTTTGAGAGGTGGGATGGGGAGAGTCTGATTTCTTACAGAACTACCTTAGGCAGTTGCACTGTGTGTTAATCAGTGCTAGCAATAACATTCAAATCCATCAAATTTAAAAAAAATAGGAAAAAAGGATTCATCCTGGATAGAGGAAAGACATGCAAATTACTTCCTGGACTAAGGATAAGGCAATAATTGTTTTGTGAATTAAGAAAGATGCTACCACATGCCTATGGGTTGCCACCAACAGGCACTTAACCCATGGGAGAAACAAGATGCCCCATCCTTTGCAAAAAAACAGGAGGCTGTGTCAATTTGTCACTCTGGAAAGCAGGACACAAACCCATTATAAACCAGGCTTTGGTGCTTAGATTGCACTTTGACCAGTTAAAGTTGCATTTTTGTCTTGTTTAAAGTCAGAGCTTTCCTTACAATGATGTCTGACAAAGCATTTTCTACTGTGAAATTTATATACATTTTGGTATGTTGGTACCCCATCACCACTTAAATACATTCAAAGTTTTAAAAAAACTAGACAGGCTTGTGCTGACTTTCTTAAAGAGACCACATATAAAACAAATATACAAAAATACAAAAGTAGTTCTCAAATGCAGACACATCACATGTTAATTGGAGTCCCTTTTATTTCCAAAGGGCAGCAATGTATTAGAAGTCTATGAAAAACACTAACAAAGATATTGGATCATGTAAGGATAACATGATTAACATGATTAACATGATAAATTCCCTCTTAATTGTTCTGTTTATGAGGTTTTTGGGGAAAAAATGTCCTAAAAAATAGTCTATATCTGGAAGACCTTCCACACAAAAATCCCAATACTTTTCTAATCAATCTGTAATGTGGGGTGGAGAAAATAAAGGAAAAAAAAAAAGAGAGAGGATAAATTAAATTATATCATTACATTCTACAATGAAAAGTTATCCAGAGTAAACTAACCCCTGGCTATTTAAAATTGTGCTGGTACTTCAAGGCAGTTTGTTCTCATTTGTTCTTTTTGGAGAAAGGAAAACATTGGAGAAAGTCATACTATTTTTTTTTCGGTTCTTTCACATTGATGTTATGACACTGGATGACTCCCCAGACTGAACTAGCTGTTTATTTCTAAAATAATTTTTTAATGTTCATTGGACCAATTAACTAAGCAACCTTTATAAAGCAGATTCATAAAAAGTGAATTAGATCGATCTAAAATACAACAGGCAGAAGGCAAATAGCCTCATAGATTATTTGTTCTCAAATTGTAGAATAATTGATTGTAATTGTAAAGGAATTGTAAGGAGTAAGTGAGGTTAGCACTGGTGTACATTAGCGACAAGGAAGGGCATTTTGACAACATAGATTCACTGGGATGTATCTCTGCACACTGGTGCTACGAGTCCTGATGAGAATAAGCTTCTGAAGTGTTGGATAACCATCACTGTAGACTACCTGATGCTGGTCAAACAACAGGTGTTTCCTCCATCCCAATCTTTAGCTGGCTTTAGCATCACAACACTCAAGCATGTCGTTCTACATAACACCCTTTAAAGAAAGCAATATAAAAGAAAGTGCTTTCTTACTAAAGAGGAGGTAACAAGGACGTTCCTTACCCAGAATCAGAAGTCTTTCATAAAGATTTTGCCGTTTTTATCCTCGGATAATAGGGACTTTGCCAGAGTTTGGGAGCTTTATTTTCTTCCTCTGTTAAATATTTTATATCTGACAGCAAGTGGCTACTGACCACTTGATAGAAAAAAAAGTCCCAGACTTCTACCAGGTTCATGAACTGAATGCAAAACACAAAGTTTGGCTTGGTGGTTCAGAACTGAAATGGATTTGAAATTATTGAGCTCTAGAGCAAAACATATCAGCATTAATGAGCTGTGCAATTGTAGTGTGCGTGAAGTAACACATGGGTAAGACTAACGTGGTGAAATATAAGCTGTAGATAAGTGCTCCCAAGTCATTCATCATCTGAACATCTGGATACACATCTCATAATCAACTGAAAATCTGTTTTAACAAAGCTGTCCCTGAGATACCTGTTCATGATTTTCTCTGATGGCTGGAAATCATCGGAAAGTATCTAATCAATAATCCCTGGAAACTCAGAAGCCAGATGTTTCAGCAGGCTATCAGCAGGAGGAACTACCAGGTAGAAGACCAAGGGAATGCAATAAGGGCACTTAAAAATAGGACCAGTTTAAACAGACATGGATGGGAGACATACTTTTGAGGTTGTGACCTGGCAAGCAGGCAACAAATACCTTGTAATTGTCACCATCTAATTTTAACACAGAAACACATTTCTGGATTCTTATTCCAGACAAACTCTAAGCCATATATCCCCTATATTCATGTAAGATGTTTTACAAATATATTCTATGCATGTTATCTTAGTGCACTTTATGTTAAAGAATATGTTTTTTGAAGATTACATTTTTCCCCTTCTGTCACATGGAAATGTGACAGTTTATTAGTAATTCATTTGAACTAACTTATTTGATTTAAACATCCTGCTTTTTGGTTGTACAAGGTCAGTAAAAGAACTACAATACGTCCCAATAGGAGGTATAATTAAATTGAGAAGGTTTCATGGGCCAATTCTCCCCCCAGGCCAGGCCAATTTATGTAAGTTTCTAGAGGACACAATCACTGCTCCCCAGCAGAAGAAAGCAGAGAGTCCTTGTGCAACAAATGATTTATTGGCTAGGCTACACATTAGGTAGAATATTTAGGTCAGTTAACACCAACTCACTCCAATTCTGAACTTGATTCTCTGCTTATTTACTGTGAGGTCACATCAAGTAGTTATTACACTGACCTCCCTGATGGCTGATGTTGACCAGAGATCCCAGCCCTTTGCCTCTTATCTTCTCTCTCATAGTAAGGACATTCCAGAAAATTTAATCAGACTGTGGATCCTTCGAAGAGCAACTAATGTGGCAGGTGCTGATTTGAATGTAGGTTGGTTTTGCCATCTCTTTAGTAGTTTTCATTTTCTTGCAACAAGCAGCCATGAGCCATATTTTCTAAAGAACTACTAATTTTGCACTAATTAAAACACTAAAGATTTAACTTTTACACCTATCTGATGATCAAAAAAAAGTGTTGGAGAATTCTAGAAATTTTTTTTTTTTTGGTTTTGCTTTACTTAGGTATTTGTAACTGCCATAAGGGCTTTCTGGTTTTCTGCAGTGGAATAAAAAGAAAAACACATGCCCTCTGAAGAGCTACTCATTCCTATGTGTTATTATTAGGGTAGGCTATTCATTTACTGCTCATTTTTGTGTGGATAATCAGTGTTATATACCCAAAATTACATGTATTCCCACTTTTTCCAGTTCACATAGAGGTCCACGCCACCACTTCATTCACAGTCATCTGTTATTCTCCTTCCCTGTGACAGCACACAAGAGGGAGGGGGGAAGTAAAATTAACCTAAACATAACAAAACATAATAAGCATTACGTGGGATGTTTGCGCTTTCAAACAAGCCAGCTGCTTTTTCGGTCAATAGGTGACAATCCCAATGCAGATTATCCATGTGAGCTACCTCCAGAAGAACGAAGAGGTTGTTCTTTTTACAGAGGTTTCATGTTACTTCACGTGGCATTTCCTTCTGTTCCACGATCTCCTTGAGTTCCCCTTGCTATCAACAGCTTTTCAGACTAGTGAAGCAGAAAAAGAAATTTAGGAGCCACAACACCAGGTTCATAACACTAACTTATCACTCTTCTCTCCCCCTTTCCCAAAATTCTTGAAAACAAAACAAAATTAAATTTCTTGGACCCAAAACACATGAATGGACAGTGTACTTTAAAAGAATCTTCTGGGAAACATTTGTGAAATACATAGGAAAACAATTACCTTACTCCATTTTTTTTTTTCCTTTAAAGAAACCATTATTTTGTGAAGATATAAAGACAACTGAAAAAAAGCCTCGTGCCCCTTCATGTGCTTCACTTTTCCTGAGACATCTGAATCTGCTGAAGTACATTCTGGTTGACAGACAAGAGAAATACATATGTTTTTGGTTATAAGAGTAAGGAATACTGGCAAAGACTGTGTTGTCCTGCTATATCACAAAATGAAATTAAAGCTATAAAAATGCAAATCTTTAAGCAAAGAAATAACTTTTGCTATTCACCTTTGCTTACAAATATACCAGGTGAGGCCCAAGGGCCATATGATTGACTAGGATGAACTCCAGATGTCTGAGGAAGACACTGAAGGGGAAAAAGCATATCACACTCCTCCAGCCCCGAGTGCTTTCAGGCACAAAAACTTTCTTTGAATTTAACTACCAAGCTGCATTTTGTTCCATGAATTACCTTAATCAAACTTGTGGCATAAAATGATATCTACAGTGTCCCCTGTAAGGAGTTTGGCAGAGTTCTTGCTCACTTGGTGAAGTATTACTGCACCTGTCAAGCTCACTTAATGCTCCCTAACTCCTCTAGTGAGTAAGACCGTGGAGAGTTCCCAGATGATCTTCCTCACAGTGCTCATACCTTTATGACCTTGTGTCATCTCTCTCCAGGATGGAGATATCTAGTCCTGGGCTACCCTTGTTACCCTCTTTCTTTTCCAGCCATAACAGATAGTTTTGAACTAGACAACATGAAATGTACTTTAAAAAAGTACTTCATAATAGAAAAAACACTGATTTATAGAACATTTTGTACTCTGACTCCTAAGTCTACTAGCACCGTTTGCTTTTCCCCAGACCCCCCTGAGAAGCAGTGAAGCAATGCTTTTGTAGCCTGTTTCTGGCCCGAGATCCTGTTCACAGGCATCAAAACAGATTGGCCCAGAGGCCAGCACAGAGCACTCAGGATTAGATAGTTTCTCCAATCACTTCATTTTAAATTTAACTGGATCAAACTTTAGCTTTCATTTTGTTCTTTGGTATCAGCTGGTGCTTCTATGACTCTCTTCACTCAGGCTTTAAAATTCTAAATCACTTGGTGCCATCAGCAAATTTTTATGTTCCACTACTATGTAAATCAGTCACTAAGATGTTGAGTACTGCAGATCCCAGAACATATTCTTGAAAGATTCCAATAAAACTGAATTTTTCAGAGTTTTCCAGCTTTTCAAAAGTTTTTATCCTTGTAAGAGTGTTATCTCTTGTATTGCAGAAACTTAGACTCTGATTTTCAGGCATGTAGTTTGTCAGTTTCATTAGAAAAACCAGCTATAATATATTAGCTAAGTCTCCTTTATCCATAACTTCTGCTATAAATTCTTTAAGGGAGTCCAAGCATTTGAATGTTCTGTTTAAAAACAACACATTTGCATTTTACTAGTAGCGTGCTCACAGAAAGAGATAATTTTCAGTGACATAAATTGGACCCAGACCTTTTTTTGGCCAAAATTTAATGGTCTTTGAATTCAGCATTTTAATCAGAGTTGTAAGAAAATAGCAGGTTCATTGTTGTGAATATTGTCAAAGTGACAAGATGTTGGCAGCTAGTCCATATAAGCTATTTGACTGAATAAGCAGCTCTCATGCTGAAGTCGCCTCCATTTGCTCTTCATTTTGTATTTTCAGTCCCATATCAATACAAAGACACAAAAGTTCACTCACAGCTTTGATTGCTGCTGATGGTTTATTGTAAATAAATAGTCTCAATACAATGTAAGATGAGCATGTGATTGACATAGTGACAAAGAAAAGACAAGCCACCACTGAGAAAAGAAAGAAGGAAGAGTCAAGGGAAAACAATTTTACTTAGCTTTCTTGATGACAAAAACATTCAAATACAGTCATCAGGATGCTAACAATAGTTTGGAAACAAAAAAATCAATCAAAATAAAAAGTGAATACAAGCAAAGTGGGAATCAAAGACTGCAAAATGATCCTGTGAGATATAAGAATCCTCCTCATAGTGCAACTGGAAGTCTGAATGGCCCCAAATAAGCTATTCATTACATATGCAATCCATATTACTTTGCTACTCTGAGTTTTTTAAAAGGTCTCAACCGGAATTTCTTTTGTAAAAAGTGTCAGGAAAAGATTATTTACATGGAAATACAAAGAATGCACTTTCAAAGAAGTGGTCACAGTTCTATGTAAGTCCCCTAAAAAGAAGCTTGAAGTGGCTTAGTGTTTGTATCTCTACCAAGAGAGCATTGCACTTGTTTTCTGCACTAGTCAAAGCATGAAATGTAAACTTGGCTGACCTACTTTCAAGAAGTTACTCATACTGGAGTGTGTTCCCTAGTAGCCTTCTTTGTTCATGGTAATAGTCAGTGAAATCAATCAATCATCATGGCTGGGCTTCGTGAACGAAGATTTGGGAAGGGCTCTACCCACGTTTGTTACAAGCGCGCTGGTGGTTAAAAAGGCCAATGCGAGACAGGCACGTCCGGCTGCAAAAGGCACAGCAGAAAGACTCCTTAGGTGGTATATTCTGCAAGACACGATTCTTTCTGCATTGTCTTTTTTCCTTGAGAGTGATCCTGCGTGCGTTCTCAAAGGCATCAGCAGCGTTAATAGATGGTGTGTGAAAGGTCAGCAAAATATATTAAATACAAATCACACACACAATAATTAGTGTGTTTCCTCAGCAGACTTCTGTTCCCTAAATTCTGCAGCAGAGAAGTGGAACACTAGAATGTGCTGACTTGATCTGCAGAAGCCTCCTCAAGTAATAATCTATTGCATTAACCTCAGCAGTTACAAAAAAAAAAAAATCCATTTTAATTATGTAACTGCAATGATACATTGTTACTCAGAAAAATAAACATACTTTCACATTTATTTAACCTGCTATTTGTTCTGGTCTTTAGGATGTTTCCCGCTTTTTTCTAGCAGTGCAGGGATTGGGTTGAACCTTCAGTTGTTTCAAAAGTGACACTGAAAACAAGAGTTTTATTCAGCTCCAGCAGACAAATTTCTGCATAGGTTTGCGAATGAGCCATTTTCTGTCTTTCCTTTGAATGTTCAAGGAGTCCCAGAAAGAAATGGAGAGACATCAACAAGAACTAGATGTAGGTACAGGGATCATCCTAGAAGTGATACTGCCTTCTCAAAAATGCCAGTTCAGAATAATATTTGAAAAATCAAGACTGTTTAATTTACCTATGCTGGAACCTTTTCCCTGTATGCAATATTATACTAATTTTTATAGCCTCTATCTTGTTCATAGTATCTACCTTATAAAATTGGTTACATAGCTTCCTAGGTTTCTCATATTTCAAGGAAGTGCTTTAAAATATTACAAACTGTGACCCCTTTGAGTTCAGTAATGTAAAGTCCAACTCTTCAGGTACTGTCAAAATGCAACAAGGAAACCTGGGTGAGGTTCCAGAGAACCTCAAACATCATCTGCCATGGTCTGCCACACGTCAGTTATCACCTCTCTTTGCTTTTGCCAACCAACCCAATGTGGTGCTTGTACCTCTACTGTTTGGAGTCTTTCTGCTTAGACATCTCACTCATTATCACATAATTCCTCTCTTTGGCACCGACCTTCATCACCCCAAGTCACTAGTTGTTTCTATTTTCTTCAGGTCTACAAGCAGTACAGCCTACCCCTTTGGTTATATCTCACAGAGAGTAGAAATCCTAAAAGGATTTCTGAAATAGGTCTTTCAATTCCCTTCAGCACTACTTTTAACAGAAAGAAAAATCCAAAGATTCAAAATTCAAATTTGAAAATTCAAAGAACTTCATGATTACCAACAGTTGACTTTTACCCTAAATGGAAAATATTCCCCAGTGCTGATCTAGATTCAGGACACTGTCAGCTTTTTGTGATGACAGTACCCAGGGATGTTATTCAGTACTCTCAGCCATACTAAATCCCAAAGTCATCTATTCTAACAACACCTCTGTTCTTAATGGTCAGTGAGGAGGTCTGTTGTCAGCTAAAGGGAAGGATGGCTCTCGGAGACCAGGTCTGGTCTGACTGCCGTACTCTGCTGAGTTAGATCTGGTGAGGCTGTGGTGTTAATAAGGGGGTTCTCTTCTGTCCCACCTTCCTGAATTTTCTTCCTACACCCTAATCCCTATTCAGCACCCCCTCATGACTTCACAAATCCTCTTTTCCACACTACTACCTTTGACTTTTACTTGCTCAGCTAAGGAGTTTTGAGCTGGCTTAAATCTCAGTGATGACAAAATTTGTATTTTGGTAGTTCAAGCCGACACAGGTTCCTCCCTGTCCCAACCCCAGTTATTTCTGCTTTTCTGCACATACAGTACAGATTATGAAAGCTCTAACAAGGTCAAAACTCAATATAATATCATTGAAAGGAGTGATAATAGTTTTTTCCAATCTTTCTACCCTCTTCCTTTTTTTTCAGTCTACCTTAGGTGTTGTTAGTTATAACTACTTGCTACGTGAAGCAAAAATGAAACATCTGGCAGCAGATTCAATGCAGTATTTTTCAACTGAGAAATTCTACATATCCAATCTCCCCACTGAATTCAAAGGACAGAAGAGCAGGTATTCATCGAGAAGTGTACATATTTATCAGATGTTTATTTAGATGTCTAAAAAAGATATGTTCTTCTTCAAACTACATGTTACTTTTACAGTGGGAATGCCAGTCTCTGTACTGTATTCAGAGGCTGAATTTTAAAAATTATACCTGCAAGAGTCTGTGTAGAATTTGGTTTTACCAATGTTAGTAAAATTTAATAATGTAGAAAGTATAAAGTGTCCTTTGAAGACACCGAAATCAGAAGATGTCATATATCCATCAGTAGCCAAATTCATTATATTATTATATTGGAAGTCAGCTGAAATAAACTGTTACAGATATGAAATTACTTTGAAATTAAAGGAAAAAATATTAAAATCCACCATTAGCTCTTTTTTTGCATGTCAGATTTCAGTAAACACCTTTCTAAATGTTTTAATTCATTAAAATGTATTACTAGCAAAAGAAATATTAAAAAAATACTTTAGTATGTACTAACACTTTTAATTAGTATACGAATTTAATCTGGTGTGGATAAACTTGCATATTTTCCATCTCTAGATACAACAATGAAAAGCTAACCAGAACCAATACTTCAGATTGCATCACAGATACAGGAAATGAAGAACATAATCATGTGGAACTGAATTTAAAGAATGGTGCTGTGAACAAATTATATCATTGCATTATCTGTAGTGTACATGCCTATAAAATCATGCATTTGAAAAATAAAGTCTAGTAGAAAACTGCAGATCTTGAAGCAACCACTGTAAATGTCAGGCTATATTTCATATTAACTCTTTTTTCCACTTGAGTCAGAGTATCACACATGGTTCACATTGCAATACTTGCACACGTTGATTGCCTTCTAAGGCAATTTAAATTGTCTAGATAAAATAGATAACAATGTAGTCTGAGGTTCTTCAAAATAAAGCTTCAGAGGGATTACATTCTCTTTGGGTTTTGAATTAGTTTAATGGAAAGAGATGTTATAGGGCAAAGAATTCTGAGGAGGAAAGCAGTTTTATTTTCCATGTGACAGATGCATCACAGTTTGAGAGCAAAATCAGAACAGATCTGGTAGAACAGCAGCATCTAGTACTCTAGACATTATTTTCATGTCCATTGGAATATATTATTTTATTACCATTCCTTGGAAGTTAGCATCTAGTGGAAAGCTAGAGCTAGGTAGGGAAAGAGAAACTGGGAGAAGAGAGATCTCTAGGGAAATATAGAACAAAATTGTTGCATTGACTCATATCAACTTTGCTCAACCAAGAATACCATCATAGGTACCACACAATGAAATGCAAAAAGTTCCACAGAGATACTATCTGTTTTTTTGAACAGTTACCACATCTATATAATAAACCTTTAGTCTCTCAATCTCAGAGCAAGGAATTAGCTGTCTAGCTGAAAGAGTGTATCAGGGACAAAGTTATCCATCTGGCAGTGCTGTGTAGTGTTCTATGCACATTCTTAAAATCTCACATTAGTTCAATTACTTTGCACAACACATCTCAAGTTGTTGGATGAATATATCACAGTTTTGTTAAATATTGCAAAAACCACAATTTTATCACAGCACATAACTAGATCAAAAAGTACACAGCCTTTATAACATGACATTAAAAAAGATTTAAAGCCTGTTGCATTTCTTTGTTTGATGCAACATCAGCAAGGAACCTGGGAACATCATACTAATTCCAGCACATTCAGTATAATCCCTACACTCTATATCACTCTGTAGTCAAAAAGTAAGGGGAGAAGTAGGTCAAAATTGGTATATCTGTAACATGCTACCTTTCTGCATTCTGCACTTCTCAACAAAGAACTAGTCAGCAAAAACCTTACCAGTGCAATCAAAAGCCTATAATACCTCTTGACCTACACAAAAAGCCCAGTTTTAAATACTGATGATAAAAGTTTTGACTAGCAATACTGACTTGTGCAGTATATGATTTCAGGTAAGAGGAAGTAGAGTTTGTTTTACATTATTACTCTAGTATCCTACCAAAAAAAGGTCCTGAAATGGAATAGACCAGACTTGGGGCTGCAACCTTCAAGCAGGAGGTGACACATGCCAACAAACTGCTTTAACAGCAGGCCTTGAATATGTGACCATCTGATCTGGTACCCAGATGCAGTGTAGCAGCAAGTTGACTGAGGCCAAAGAAGCAATTTCTGCCTAGTGTGGTAATTCTATAATGCATTGAAGACAAATTCTACAATAATTCTGGGAAATGGTAATTTATACTTTTGTAGGAATTACTTATAGGGTACAAGTCCTATGTACATTTTAAAGTTCTCAGTGGGTAGTGATGTTCAATTTCCAATTGATGATGCTGAGATATGAAAGATAATGTGTGCTAGCAATTATTGCATAATTACTTTCAAATGATGACCTAGATTTATTTATTTCTGTATAATTGATGCCTTACACACCTCAGACAGAGCACTTTCTTATTAGAATGTCATAAAAGCAAAACATAATTCATCCTCTAAATATGTCAGCAAACACTTTCTATTGCAATTTTATATTGTGTTACTGTAGTTTTGTGCCACGACTCGCTGGGATAAAGGGAAAGGGGTCGGGCACTGCAAGGAAGGGTCTTTTACACGGTGGAGGTTGGTGAAGCAATGCCAAAGTTTATTAGGGGGACAACAACTTATATAGGGTTGGATGAGGGGTGGAACTTGGGTTAGGGAGGAGCATGAGACTGACAACTTGGGGAACATGGTGATTGGGCAACTGGGCAAAGAGGGGAGGAGTCCAGGCATCACCGGGGGAAAGGACCAATGAGAGCTACCTCTGCACTGCACCAAACTCTGACCAATGGCAGGCAGAGGAGCGGGAAAACAGGGAAAAGGCGGGAAAACTGAGGGAAGAAGAAGGGGACAATATGGTGGACAAAATTTTGAACAACAACTAGGGGTACATATAACATTAGAACAATACAATAGTGAACTGGGGGTAACTGGGGTACAACTGTCACATCCAGAAAGTGTCATAATAAGTATCAGAGGTCAAATCCGGTACATTAGAGTCCATTCAGGGATTATATATTTTTCTCCAGGCTTCGTATCGTTCCCATTCATCTTTATTTCCTCCAACAGTTTTGTTTTCCCAAACCATGAAATCTTTTATACATGCACACATACTTTAAACAGCCCTACATAGGAAAACTTTCAATATAACCAGAACTTCAATATTTGAAATCACAACCAAACCCCACTCAATTAGATAAGCTTCCTCACTTACAGGAAAGGAGTGTCTCCACAACAGAAACTATCAAAGGTTGAAAACTAAATTTTATCCAGCACTGAATATTAAATTAAAAAAAAATGGAAATCTCATTCATGGAAAGATGTGACTATGAGTGGCAAACTCTGACAAGCCTCAGCCATTATGGTTGTTTGCACAGAAGAAGTATTTGGCATCAGGCAATGTGGAGTAAAAGGTTCCTTGCTACTGCTGCTGTTGCATTACTGCCTGCCTTGTCTTTATTGCCAGTCTCCTCTGCACTCCATTCCTTCATGCTGACTTTCAGACTATTTAATAATACTGATTTCTGTAACTTCCATTAGATGTAGATGTAGAACAGAAGGCACTATTCGAAGAGAAAGGACAGTATTCACCCTCAGCTTATCATCAGGAGCTCATTGCATTATACGGTGTCGCTGTTATCAAGTAAAGGAAAAATAAACAGTATGAGAGTAGCAAAAGAGCTTGTTACTATTACTATAGTCTATGTGAATGGAAAACATACAGTGTAAGAGAAAAATGTTTTCTCTTGGTGGTTCAGATAAGCTTGCACCATATTTCGTGATTTCTTAGTGGCAGCCAAAAATTAGATCACTGTTTGTATATCCCCTAAGCCTGTGTCAGTTAAATAAACTGTTAACAGGGAACTATGCAGACATAAAAAAAAATTAAAGAGCAAAAGAAAACCTCTTATTTGTTTAAATTTCTTAATTGTACTAAACTCATTCCTTGTTCCACTAGATTTGGTAGATCCAATCTAGTGGATTCCGGTAGATAGATCCAATATGATCTATCATCAGGGCTGTCCTCTGCTAGAAAACAGTGGCAGACAGACAATAATTTGCCCTGCAGATTTAGCACAGCCAGAAAAAACAAGGGGTTAAACAGCCGGAGAGATAATAAAACTAGGGACTGCAGAGTGCACAAATTCAGTACATCTCTGCAAGAGCATCTGCCAGGAAGAATCCTTCCTTAAACATACCTGGCAAGGAGCAAACTCCTTCAGATGCACTGGCAGCACTCCCTCACCACTGAGCCCACATTGGCACAGCTCACTGCAGAGTAACTTCACTATCTTGTGACAGAATATGTCAAGGGCTTTTATTTTGCTAATGAGTTCTGTCTGTCTGCTTTAGTAATTCTAGCTGCTGCTCTGAAATGGAAATTTTGTTTCTCAATTACTGTTAATTTTTACTTGGAACATATCTGCAAGCACTTTTGATCCAGGTGGAAAGAGGCAATCACTCTAAAGGGTGACCTCAATCTATCAGGAAGCAAGTTTATTTTTAGACTGTGATTGTTGGTTGTGTAAACGATATGGCAAATTGAACTTGCAGTTTCCCAAAGAATCAATCAGAGAATCATGCACTAGCAAAGTAGTGTAATGTTAAGACATTCCCTTGGCAACAAGATGACTACCAAACTAACAGGCAAAGAAACACATGTACAGAAAAAAAACTTGTGCATGCTTAAAAGCATCTTAGCTTTAAAATAGAGTAAAAATTCAAAAGCCTAGGCATTAAGGAGAACAGTTGCCTATAGCAAGGAACAGTTCTGTGAGGTAAAATGGTTAGGTAATATCATAGCAGCAGTGCATCAGCAGGCAGCAAGAAGTCACTCTAATGAAGTCACTTTGTCAGATGTTCAGGAGCAAAATGTCACCTCTAAACTTTATTATAAAAGAGCATGACTACTAAGTTTGGGACACCAGCACTATAGCTATCAAACTTAGCTTACTCAGAGGTCATGTATGACCACAGTTCCCACTTCTTCCTGTGACTGCAATCAGCTCTGTTCCCTGATCGTCTCTGAAAGGCAAACCACAATAAAAGGTAATGCTTGTCATGTCCCAAGAGAAGAAAGCCTGTAAGATAAGGTTTGGGTTCATTAACTCTTCAAGATTAACATGATTCCTTTCTTCCCCCTAATTCAACCTGAGAAAATACATTACTGTCCTGTATGATGACAGCATTTGAGGGAACTCTCAATGTTAGCACTCAAGTCTCTGAGTTGAGATAACCTCTGATGGTTTCTCCTCCACGAGCATGGTACATAAGCTAGCAAAGCATTATGCCTTCTCTCATCAGCCAGATGAAGCTTATCCTTCAGATGACTGTCTCAGAAAGCGCTAGAGAAGAGAGAGCAGCAAGGCACTGTAAAGGCCCAATTCTACATCAGTCTGTGATAAAGTTGTCATTACAGTTGTCCTCCTGGGGCTCTGAAATTTTAGTTCTGTAGAGAGCAGAAATCCCCTGCAGAGGATAAATAAATGGAAAGAAACACATACCACCAAGTCTCCTAGATCTTTGTATTTGTACATATTTCCTTACTCACTGACGGGCATGGATCCTCTCAGGAGATCCATCTACTACTGTAGGGGTGAAGTACAGTATCTCTCAGGCCAGCTGAGCACCATTCTTCTTTCAAGGAAAGTAGCTGCAGTACCATTCACATCACAGTGTACTATCAAAGGAGCATAGCAAGAATTTGCATCATTGTTGCTTGTTTTCCCTAGTTTCTGCAGTTCTGAACTGGATGGGTCAATTGGTTTCCCACAACAGCAGCAAACTATTCATTAAGACAGTTTAAATCCAGGCTGGTGCAGCAGACAATGCAGGAGCTCTGCAACAAGTACCAGTGTTTATAGTAGCTGAGTCATGGGCTAAAATATGTTTCAAGGAAGGAAGCTACAAATGCTTTATGGTAAATACCCTACACAGACACACATTTAAAAAAAGAGAAAAAGTATCCTGTTCAGCTAAGTTGAACAGCAAGTTGGCACCAACATGATCCTGAAGTAATGATATTTGTTCCAAAACAGGATGGTGCCTCTAGGACAAATCTTTTCTGATGTCAATGGAAAGGAGGACGGCTGCAGAGAAATTCTCCACCTCTGCTTTCTCCTCTTCATTCTTAAGCATTCAAAAGCTGTTGGAAAAAACTCCTTCCATTTTCATATCTGCACAATCTAAATTTATTTTTTTCCGCACCTGCTTTATGGAATGACCTCAGAAACATAAGGAACCATAGTACAGCCTAGGCTCACCCAGCTGCATAAAATCTGTTACTAAAGAAAGTGGATATTAAATTCTCAAAGAGCAAAGAGAAATCATAACAGTAAGCAACAACACAACCCAAAGTCTGTGAAAGGTGTCCTTATCAACAGCATGAGTTCAGCTGCATAGGTCCCTACAGACTGCAGTTTTCTTGTCCATGGTTCACAATTATTCCTTCTGAGTTCTCCCTACTGCTCTGAGCTCCATATTACCTATGTTGAAGTCTATAATGAGTAAAGGATATGTCTCACAGCTGTTGCTTTCATCATTACCCTCATAAATTACTGCATGGAACTACATGTACTGCTTAAGCCTGTAACACCATTTGCAGAAGAATATAAAGAAAAAATAATGCAAAGGAACAGTGAAACTAATGATGAATGACAGAGCTCCCTTCCGCCATACCCGACTCCTAGACCAAATTAAAGCAGAGGAATATCATTTGCTTCTAAGTGTGCTGTCTTAGGGTTAATAATCCTGTAGGGAGGTTCTGACTTGATTACAGTCTATACATTGACTGAGACCATTTTACCATTTGTGCAGTCTGTTCACATTCCAGTAGAGCCTGAGTGCAAATTAATACTTCTGTAGCACAGACTACCAGGCGAGTAGGCCTTCAACTTGAAGGCAGATAGACTGGTCTGACAGTCTGTATGTGTGAAAACTCTTCTCTTGAAAGGAGGATGGCCCATTATTCAATTATCTTGGTGGATGAATCCACTATTCCCATTCTCCAATATCATGCTATGAAGAAAAACTACTCCATTCATTGTGAGGCAGAGAAAGCAATGGGGAAAATTATATCAAATAAGAAATTTGGGATTCATATAACATGTTAAAAAGAAAGAAAAAAGAAAAACAAGAAACAACAATCAAACAAATAAAAATAACCAAAACCCAAAAATCCAACCATAAAACTGGACCATAAAGAGTTTTACTCTTGGTCACTTTACTTCTCTGCAAGCTAATCCTTTTCTGGGGCAACATGTATGACTTACAGGCAATTTTTAAGTTTCCTGAACTGGCATATCATTCTGACATTGCAAGATGTCAGGTCACGTTTTTAGGCTCTCGTAGAAATGGCTAAAAACTAGTCATATTTGTCAACTGTACACAGAACAATTCCATTGCATGAAGTAATTCAGGCATGAATTGGAAAAGGCACAGAATTAACCTGTGCTTTAAGTTTTTTCTCAAAGAACTTCACAAAGATGTCATAGCTTTCCTGTATTTCCAACAGGCTACAGAGGTTCCTGCCATAACAGTAAAGAAGAATTTCTCAGTTACACTTTTTTATCCCAATTCCTGCTTCCAAAATCTTATTTCCTTTCCTCAATAAAACGTGCACAGGCATGACAATGTTGCATTTCATTTTTAGAAGTGAAGCATACATTGGCTGAACCTCATGGAAACCTTGGATAGAGAAAGCAGTAAATCAGAGCGACTGAAGCAATAATATGAGGTTTTGAAGAATGTGTTTTTTTCTAATCACAACAAGACCTTTTTAAATAACAAAAAAATGCTTTTGCCATAAATTCCCAGATATTATTTTTAATCTGCCTGTATGTTTTTCCTGACTGTGCTATCATTTAGGTAGGTAACGCAAACGTCATAAAGGCATGTTGTATCCTGGCTTGCAGAACACACATGCAGCGCACTCTACAATTAATTTTTCTTACCCATAGATTCACTGCTTGAATCACATCTCTGGGCTTCTGCTTTCACACTCCACACCTAAATGCTGTTACAGCTGAGTCAGAAACTAAGTGACCCATGCATGTTGCTGACACATCGGTGTGGATTCTAGGAAGTACACAAGTCAGCTTGTATGTCCTGGCTCATGGATTATTCCTACATGGCCTGGGGCACTTATGCAGAATTTTTATTGTCTCAGCAAACAAAAACAAAGAGAAAACTGTGATCTTCCTGAGGAATAAACAACAGCTTTGCTACCAGCACCTTCCAGCTCAGAGAGTTCCAGAAGAGGCTATAAAGTCCTTGAACAAAACATTAGCCTCCAAGAGCATGGAAACATCCTGCTTGGTAAAAAAATTTCTTTAAACAAACTGAAACACAACATAAACAAAGCTCCTGGTGTTAAATGTGTATATATTTTACTTTTTTTTCCCCAAGCCTTAGTAAGGCAAACTTTCACCACTGACAAATACAGACAGAATTAGATGTGTCTTAGACAGCACCTGCATTTTACTAGGACCGACAACTACCAGAGACATCACACCAAAGTAGTCATCTTATACAGAAGGGCTCTTCTCTGATCACTTTTGTGAAAGCTAAACATGACCCAAGGGGCAATATTCAGACCTGCTAAAAAAAGTGCTTATTGCAGTACTTAGAGCATGTGCTCCAGTCTGTACAAAAGCATGCAGGATCCCTGTGCTGTCTGAAGGATATTCACAGATGCTTTGACATGCAGAGTGCTACCTAGGTACAGCCAGGAGGAAAATGACAGATATTTCAATAGCATCTGAACTCCTTGGAGCCAAAATCATGTCCACATGAGTTTTCATCCACCTACTACTTGGGTTATCCCCACATATCCCAGCTGATACAGAACCATGACTAGGGAAGGTAGAAATGGCAAAACTTGCCTTTTTTGCATCATGGTGGTTAGAGCCTTCATCCAGGCATGAAATGGAAACACTAGCTTCAAATGCTGTTAGCTTGAGGAGATTCAGACCCGTAACACCTGTATTTCAACAGATCTTCATAGGGCCTATGCTATTCTTGGTTGACGTATTTTCTGATCCTTTATTTAAACAATCGGCCAGAGGTCAGTCATGAACTCAGGGTTCGCTCCACCAGAAGGCTAAAATGCAATACAAACAGTGGGCACTGCTTAATAGAGGTTACCATGTCCACTGGAAAAGTGTAAACCTGAATTCTGCTTCCTTAGACTTTGAAGGCTTTTGGCTTTGGTTTTACTTGTCATATGGAAAATGCATGCATAATCTTAGAAACCACACCTTTCAAAAGCTCTGCCTTCTGGCTGCCTAACCAAGAGATTTCTGGGGACTTCTAGAGAAGCAAAATGACCAAGACACTTCTGTGATTGCAGGGCTGTGAAGTACAGTCACCAGAATTAGGGAGGATCAAGCAGGATTGCAGCAGCCCAGAGTGGTTCTCCAGATCCAAGTGCTACAAGCCTCATCTGTCTGCCTCCAGAATCTCAAGTAGGTAGCCTGAACCTTCTCCAAAGATCTCCACTGAGATTTTTTTGTTTACCTATACCATTTAAGTTACAAATGCTGAGAAATAATGTCTTCAGTATTGCCAGATCCAACTAGATTCAAACTGCAAAACTTTCTGTCTTGTAAAAGAAGAGATGTCACCTTAGGTGGAAGCTTTGACTAGTGGAAATGCACTGACCTCCAGCCCCTGCTGTCATGTACAAAATGAGGTTCTAGATCTGCAACCAGCATGAATGATGCTCAAGAGAATATCATCAAACAATAGCATTTACTACTGAATTCTGTCCTTAATGAGGCAATATATAACCATATGGAGACATAGTTCTGTTTGCAGTGCAAAATGACTAGAAGCCAAAAGCCACCTAACCTGTGAAAAATCATGCCAGATGGTATCAAAATCTGAAATTGGCTTCACCTAATCAGATATTTGGCATCACTGAAATATGGCAGAAATTGATCTCATTGTTTCAAGAGTAATTTTCTAGGACAGACATGTTCCTAATTCTCACTTTCAACAGCACAGATAATAACTGTTGGTAGTGGCAGAACTCATAAATTTGCTCCACTGTCTATTTCACTCTTTATTAATATTGACATTTTCTGGCAAAACTCCTTTCCAAGGATTTAAGAAATCAGATCTGTTGAGTTTATAAGTGAAGAGATCAATAAATCCATGGATAAAAACAAATCCCCTAAAGTCTTGCCAAATGTATTATGGGATTCCCTAAATGCTTACTTGAGAAAAAGAGATTCATTTATTTTTCCTCACCAAGAGTCAAAACAACAGAAATAATAACACTGGAATATATATGTATATATATATGTAAAACCCAGATAAAAAAGAAATAAAACTATCTGTTTGGGGTTAGCATTACCAATGACAATTCCAGCATGTTAATAAAATTGATATTTAAATTGCATGAGGTCAATCATCTCAGAGCAAGTTTCTTGAGAAAATATTTTGTAGACTGATAGGGAAATAGGAAATTAAAGTAACTGCATGTCCACATTCTAAGAAAAAGTTTGGATTAGTGATAAAAATGAAATAACAAATGAGTTCAACTCATGAAGAAAAAGGAAGTCTTCAAATAGAGCATCATAATCCATTTTTGGTACATGTTTATTATGATCAAGAATATTAATTTTTTAAGAATTCAAACAAGTGGCTCTAATTTTTTGTCTCTGTAATTTATGATTAAAGAACGCATTTAGATATCTTCACTGGAAGAGTAACTTTAAACTAAAATTTACTGTCTTTTTAAAAATTTCATCTGACTACTGGCACCTTTTTTATCTATAATGTTTAAAATTTTAACTATAATTCATTAATAAGAAACAAACTGATAACACAGATCCCATCTATCAGACCCTATAAGACTTCAAATTAACCTCAGTTGAATTTACCTAAGATTTTAATAAGATTTGAAGTCCTGTAATAGGAAAAGTTGATAGTCCCATTTTGAATCTTTTTTGCTTCAAAGAAGAAACAGTTTTACTGATTTACTATTAGTAGGCTCTTAATCATATTTGGATGAAAGGCCAGTTATATGTATTACACGTCTGCCTCAATTCAAAGACCCTTTTTATACCAAGAGTTGCAAGCAGAACTCAAATTAAGAGTTCTAACCTAAACATTTGTGCAATCACAGAGAAGTTAAAATTAACTCTAGGCAAGAGTATACATATTAAAAGGAAAGGAAAAAGATGACTGAGTAACTTCACAGATTTTTAAGTTTAATTCCTTCTTAACAGCACTCCCCACATATTCTCACTTGAACATTGTCCTTTTACTATGACATGCTTCAGAATGAGAAATTCCATGAGAAGCTCCAGCATCAGATCACACACACAGCAGACACTGATATCTGCTCACATTTGACTCCGACAGAGGTAGACTCCTTACTTCTGGTACTGAAGCTTGGCTTTTGCAGATCACTTCAGGGTATATTGGGAAGGACAGGACTTGGAGGAGCAGAACTCCTGGTTTCAGCCTACAGCAAGTCAAATTTGGCTGGGTCCCATTTTCTCTCCAAATCATAACTAATTTTTCACTGCCTGTCAATGCTCCAGTGTGAATATCAGACCTTTTAAATATTAATAGCATGTGTTTTACATCTGCTGATCTGAAAGAAACACAAGACTCATCAACCTTCTATTCTTCTCCCTCCTTCTCCCATCATCCCAACTGTAATCAGTCCTGTAATTGATTCTAACAGTAATTGACCCTGACTGTTTTTTTTTTGAGGTTTCTACCCTTTAATAAAATCTGCTCTAGATCAGGTCAATGTGATATGGCCACAACCTTTTCTGTCTCCACTGTCATCGTACATGAACACTGCAGTCAATTGACAATGCTTGAACAGGCAACAGCATCGCAGCACTAGGAGCCATACATATTTACAGCTTTATCCCACCCCCCAAATCAGTCTGATCCCAAAGGTCATCCACCTTTCACTTGCTAGATTGCTTCCATGAATAAGTATGAAATTAACATTACAGTTTTACCTGGCCAAAACCCAGTAGTTGTCAGAAAAGAAAAGGGGGGGGGGGGGGGGGAATCAGCTTTCTTTAGGTAGTCAGTGCATGAGAGCCAAGTGTGACAAACAGCAACACCAGTAAAAATTCAGCTGTAAGTTCACAAGGCACATTCAGCTTTCCTGCCACAGCATCAAAGTTCAAGTCAGCAATGAGTAGCTCAGATTCCCTGTCAAACACATGTTAATGCTTGACTTTCTCGACAGTCATAAAGATATTGGGGTTTCACTTCACAGAATTGTAGAATTATTAAGGTTGGATAAGACCTCTGAGATCAGTGAGTCCAACCATTAAACCAGCACTGTCAAGTCCACCACTAAAGTGTGTCCCCAGGTGCCACATCCACGTGTCTTTTATATACCTCCAGGAATGGTGACTCCATCAGACTGCCCAGGGCAGCCTATTCCAATGCTTGACAACCCTTTCAGTGAAGGAATTTTTCCTAATATCCAATCTAAACCTCCTCTTGTGTGACTTGAGGCCACTTCCTGTTGTTCTACCACTTGCTACTTGGGAGAAGAGAAACTCCCACCTCGATACAACCTCCTTTCAGGTAGGTCTAGAGAAGGATAAGTGCCGCGGTCTGAAAAAGGGGGGAGGACCGTGGCATTACACGAGTCCGAGACACAAGTGTGGGATGCAGGTAGAATAGTTTATTCAGGCGTGCGCAGGATTCTTATCGGTTCAGGTAGGGAAAGGACCAGAACATAGGGTGGGGTATCAGACAGACAAACGGGGGAGCAAATCAGGATAGGGGCACAGGCGAAAGAGGGAGGAACGTGGGAGGAAACGGGGAGAGAAAGGGCGAATGGAGGTTGTTTCCTCCCTGCAGCTCCTCCAGCCAATCGGCAGAGAAACAGGGGAGCAGGGAGGTGGACAGGCCGGGATATGCCCGGAAGATACAAACTCGGGGGGAACATACAATGTGTGTATACATAATAACTACAAAGTCTGCATCATGAAGTCTGTTCAATCACTGTACATCCTTTTCCACTTCTGAGATTTTCCCCATTCTGATTCCTTGTCCTTCACAGATAAGGTCCCCCCGGGGCCTCCTTTTCTCCAGATTAAACAACGCCAGCTCCCTCAGAGGCTTCTTTTAAGACCTGTGCTCCAGATCCTTCACCAATTCCGTTGCCTTTCTCTGGATACGCTCCAGCTCTTCTTTCTTGTCTTTCTTGTGGGGAGGGGCCCAGAACTGGACACAGCACTTGAGCTGTGGCCTCACCAGTGCTGAGTACAGGGGTACAATCACTTCCCTGGTCCTTATGACCACTCTGTTCCTGATACAGGCCAGGATGACTTTGGTCTTCTTGGCCACCTGGGCATACTGGTTTATCAGGTCTAATTTGTACCTATTACATGTTATCTGGCTATGATCAGAGGCAGAAAAACAAGAAAACACTACATAAAGACATAGATATTCTTTCAAGTTTTCCCTGCAGCTTCCTGATGGGGAGGGGCCGGGGGAGGGAGGGGAGAGGGAAAGTTGCTATGCAAATGAACAAAAGAAAAGTGAAGCAAAGGAGGAAAAGCACTCCAGTGAGCAGCAGACACAACCCATGGCAAGAGGTGCTGCTACAGTACAATGCACTGACCCACAAGGGAGGTTGTAAACAGCGAGAGCTTGACAAGATCAGCTTGCTCATTGAAAATGCTCTCTTCCAAGTCAGAGTTCCTTGCATTTTAACAAGGGATAAAATAGGAAGGTCATAACGCTTACTATTTAAAGTAATAACAAAAAAGAGGCTAGTTCATATATTTGCAGAAGCATATATAATGCTTAATGCTATTCAGCCCCTGTATGAGATTTACAGGTCCAAATTTTCCTCCTATTTTTTTTTCTGTGGTGTAACTTTTCATTTATCTTATGTTTAACAAAAAGTTTGGGTTATTTTTGCAAAGGTACTTAATCTAACCATGAAGGATGGAGGAAGGGAGCAGATGGTAAATACAGGAACCCTATGTGAACCTTTCATCTCGTGAAAGACACGGACAGACAGCGAATTGACCTCTGTGATAGCTATATCATAGAGTCATAGAATATACAGAGTTGGAAGGGATCCCCAAGGATCAATGAAGTCCAACTCCTGGCTCTGCACAGGACAATCCCAAGAATCACACCACATGCCCAGATGTTGGACAGGGGAATGGTGTAGAAAATAATCAAGGTAGATAAATTATAAATTTTTTCCTCTATTCCAGCACTGAGTCCTCTTTCTGTGGCTTGAACATAGTCTTTCCCCTCATTTTTCACCAAACTCTTTCAGTGACACTATTCAGATGAAACTTCTCATGTGATATACATAACAAATTTAAGGCGGGGAATAAAAAGGTAGCCTGGGAATCAGTGGATTATTTTTCAGTGTGATTAAGACAACATGGTTATGTTAACTAACTATTTTAAGATGTTGTGATTCAATTTTATTTTAATTGCTTCTTGTTGAACTTGTAACCTTTCACTCCACCCTCTCCCTCTTGGTAGTGCTCTTACTGAAGTCACTTGGACCTCTGCCATAACATATACGGGCTGCAAGCAGTGGTGTAGAAAAAGCATTACAGAAAGTTTGTGTGATGGAAGAATTTGGCATCCTTTTCAAGGAGAAATAGAATAACCACCAACTTGGCATTTGAGTTTCTAGAAGCTGTTCTCCCCCTTTCTTCTCCAATTTTTGATCAAATACAAAAAAAGAAAAAAAAATTTTGATTTAAATAACACTGCTTATAGAATCACAGCTTTTGCTAAAAAGAGTGTCTCACATCTGGAACAATAGGCATGTCAAACTTAGGAATGAAGTTCACTGGCACACGTGAAAAATTAATGTAGTCTCTATCCATACTTGCTCTGCTGCCTCTTAGCCAGCGCTGCGTTAGTAATCACTCATTTTCAAGTACTGCCAGTATTTTTACTTAAATATTACAGAAAGCAAGGGCATGAGCACTAGAAGACCTCAGAATTGTGTTACGTGTGTTCAGCTTCTACATCTAATAATAAACGTTTTTAAGGCACACCTCCCCTTTCTTACCTTCCAATAGCTTCCTTTAGGATTCAATATGGAATCCAGGGAAAGGAAATTGCATCAAGTTGAATCCTTACTCACATCTCTAGATATTTGGTTTTTTTCCTCTGCCTTTGATTTCCAATAGCATCAGCTCAAGAAATATCAAAGAATTAAAATGGACAGAGATATGAGAAAAGATCTTCCCAGAGGAGGAAAAATATGTAAAATAGTGTCTCCATACAGAAAGAAAATGAGAATTTCCCAGTCTTCTCACCAGTTCACAAATACCAATCTGGTGAGAGATGGGAACATACTCCACACACAGAACTTTCTAACCACTATAGATTTAACAGAGGATAGAAAAGCAATATTGTTTCAGTGAGGTTATTTTGATGTAAAATGGAAGTAAAAATTTCTTTCAACACCTACAGTCTCTGAGCACAGAGACAGAGGTCTGGTTTGAAAGAATCCACTTTACAAAACAATTTCAAATGTTGCTTTTAAGACTGACTCAGCCTTCTCTGTTTCACTAAGCCCTCACAACACCTCACTTGCTTGGCAAATATAAATGAATAATGTGATTTTTGAAAGACTGAAGAAAGCCAGAGAAAGGAACTGTACTGCTTGATAACTTTAAACCACAGCACATTAGGTCATACTCAGAGGGAAAAGTAGTGACTTTGGTGCAACCAGCAACATAACTAATTTAGAGAAATCCAGTCAGCAGAAAGACACCCATATGAGAGAAAATTACAGATTGAAAACATAACTGGGGGAGAAGGGCTTTCATAGAGAATATTATAGAACAGTGTTCACTATTTGTGGCAATGAACTTGCCATATACAGTATGGAAAAAGTCCTGTCAGAGATGGACTAGTGAGGAAAACAGCTCAAACCTTATGGAAACAGAAGGTTTTACTGTAGTTTAAACATGTCTCAACATGTTTGTGTATTTTCTGCAGTGTCACTGTCTCCCAAACACCCCCTGTGAAGCTATTGTCTCCCATACAAGGTGTCCTGGGAAGGTGTCCCGAGGTGTCCCATTGGTCCTTTGTTTAACCCTTTCCTATTGGTTGTTGACCCCTTACCTGATGGTTTCTTTTGTGTGACCCTGAACTTGTGATTGGTCCCCTTTGACCTTCCTAAAAGCCTTATAAACCCCAACCCCACAATAAACTTCCTCTTTCGTCCGTCCCTCCCAGGTGGTCTGTGTGTGCTCCTTGCGGGGTCACCGGGCCACGTGCTGGGGTGGGGGGAAGGGCATTCACCTCGCAGGTAATGGGGCTAGAAGCATAAGGCCTGGAGGTCTCCCCCAATATCCCCAATTCTCCGTAACTATTGAGTATTTATAATCTCACTTGACCTAGAATAATCCCAGCTCCACATGATGCCGGGTACAGGAAAGGCTTGAAGTGATAGCCAGTTGGACCACCGCACAACTTCCAGGTATCTTAAACTTACCTCTGCCTCAAAATAGGCATGAAGCTGCAATTTAACAGTCGATCATTATTTTAGACTCAGATGTCCCAACAGGCTCATTTCCTTTCAGCTCGTCAGCCATCCCATTTAATGACATCTTGACATATCCCTCAGCCAAGAGAGAGTATTCTAATCATATGTTTTGATCTCATGGGTAAGACATGCCCATATACCAGCTCACACAGAAACTGAACTGCATGCCCTGAATTCTTCACTGGGACAAACCTTCCAAAAGCCTAATATTTCCTCATTAATGAAAGCATCTCTGGACTATACACTGCTGTTCTGCAACATGCACTTCACAGAATTCATCTGGTACTGTTACTAACTCTCTTGGGAAACTATACAGGCAGTTTAAAAACTTGCTGATCTTTATCTCTCAGCACCCCTGAATTATCAAAATGTCTTGAAGCAGATGGAAATCGTGTGTCCCAAAGCAGCAGTCTGGTTCAACAGAAGGAGGACTACATAAAAGAAGAAGGGAAAAAAAAGAAAAAGGCAACAACCAAAGTCATTGATCTAATACATGGAGACTTGGGCTGGACTGTTGGGGTGCTCTTCACCCCAACAGCCTGTGAAGTTAAAACGACAAAGCTTCCATTTAGACATCTTTCTGTTGGCACCTACAATAAAGCCACTCCTGACTTTTACTGTCATGCTATGAAATGCAGATCCATAAGACTTGAGAATTCATTTTTCAGTTCAGTATCTAAGAATCCAAATGGCAGAAGTTAGTACTGAGAATTTGGAAAAATTTTGAGCTCTGAGACTAGAAACTGGGAAAAATAATACATCCTTACCACAGATGTTATTATTACTTAGCAATTAATGGATAGAACACAAAAATTTTGGGCACAGTTTACTTAATGCAATCCATTTTTTCTTCTGAATACCTCAGTCCAGGTCTTTCATCTACTTAGGCACAAAACATCCTTGCAAATCACATAAACAGCAAGAAAAGTATTTTCCAGACATAAAACTAATGTCACTGGTTGGGTTTTGGTGTAACAGGTAGAGCCAAGACAGAGAAAGTGCCAGTGTCTCTCAGAGAAGCTTCTGTTCCAAATTAATCCCCAAGAGTTCCCAAGTTGCTTGATATATCAAGAGAGCTACAAAGGTAATTCATCCTTTCCAAATGCTACTGACTCCAAGGCTGTAGCTGTGCTCAGCAGGATGGCATTTATTTTTCAACAAACAGGAATTGCATTTTCAGTTATAGTTTTACCTACCACTAGAACGCTTAGAGCCCGATCCTGTGAAGCGGTTATTGATTTCTGCGAGGTAAGAGACTAACCCCAAGGGAAACAAGAAATATCTCTACTTGGTATATTAGGACTTGAAGTTTTAGTTGTGATATTTTACCAGGCAGATAGTCCACCTTGATGACTGAACTGCATAAACCTTCTTTGCGTCACTGAGCAAGGATTCTCATTCAGCCCCAGCTCCTGCTGCCAAAGTCTCATCAGGCATTTATTCTAGTAACCAAAAGCTATCTATATTATTTCATAGACAGTTTGGATCAGCAAATACATATACTGCTCATTAGGAAATTTAAGAACACTGACTGGAAAATAAGACAGATTTTTTTTCCTCATTCCTTAGCTTCTTGCCCACCAGAGGTGTTCTTTTCACCATATTTGTAGTTTTCCAATCACCGATCTGTTCAGTACATTTGGAAAAGGTTCTTTTTTCTTTTTGAAACAGTCACTTTGACAGAATTTCACTATTAGAATTTCAATTGCTTGCAACATTATTTTCTTCATGCAATTATTTCTTAGCTTTCACTGCCTTCCTCAAATTTTTCAACTGCAATAACAGATTATATATTTACATAGCCTGCAAGAGCACACACCACAAAACCTTATAGACTCTGTTTACCTTCTGCATTTACCTTGAACAGTTGTCCCCCACCCATCTGAAGGAAAATTCTACTTTCCCTCTATGCTTACACAAACCTTTACTAATATCTCCACTCCAAATAACTCACATCTTCCCATTTCAGAGATTGTTTATACTTCTTTGCCTACAGGTGAATGACATGGTCCGTTTAAAGAACTCAGTGGTTAATTCACCTTACCTCATGACAGGCTGAGGAAAGGCTTTTAATACCCATACCTTTGCACCTGTAGCTGTATAGACTATATATATATATATATATATATATATATATTAAGCTCCCTAGATGGACACATTACTGACCAAAGCACACATTATAAGATGCAGAAAGACTTACGAGAACAGGCTTCAACCCCAGAGATTCTGGAAGCAGATGGAGAGGACATAAGAGCAAGGAGGGCAGCCAGCTGTAAGAGGTGATGGCAGTAAACTGCAATTAGCTGCTTTGAGTGCGCCTCCAGGAGTTACCACTAAATTTAAAGGGCTAGGACTAAAAACATCCTGTTGAAGGAATGCTTCTAAAAGAGAGTAATTTTATATTAATTAAATGTATGAAGCAAAAAAAGGAATAAAAAGCTGTCAGAGGAGAGAAGAGTGCAGAACAATGTCTGAATGTCATTACACATCCTAAAAAATGGTGATACTGATTCTCAGGATCTCAGAAATGAACAGGAGACACAGCATTATATTTTGTATGTTGCTTTGGTTATGCTTGCCTTCACTATTATCTTATTTTTTTTCTATTACTTTTATTATAGTTATAGTTACGTTTAGACAATTGAATACGATTTACACTTTTGGGAAGGACACTTCTCAATAGCACTACTTCTTCCCCCTGTTTTTTATGAGAAGACTTTTTCTGTAAGTGTGTTCTGAGAATATTAGGAGTGGGAACAGGTCATGTGTAGTTGGGCAGGGACTTTCAAGTCTATTAGTATAACTCTTTAGACTTCATATCCTCAACGAATTCTGGTGTAGAGAATGTGGTGAAAACACAGACCTTTTAAATGTTTGTTTCCCTACATTGAGGTCACCACCAAGCGCTATTTTTTGAATACCTTCAATTTAGACTCATGATGACATCCCTGTTGAGGATCTGGCTCAAAAATTACTCTGGGTCCTGAGAAATTCAAAGACAAAGGAAGGGGAGTTGCTGGTGTACAGGGAGTTTGCCGTTAATCCAGCTTAATCAAATCTACCTCTATGAATCATGTACTTTATCAAGTGTAGGTCTTCTCCAGGTCATTCATAAAAGTGTTAAACAGGACAGCACCCACGTGTAGAAAAAGCACCTGATATTCCTTCCAGTTGTTACCATTAATGAAAAAGAAGAAGGAAGATATGGTTTGGCACACCTGACAAAATTGCTGGCGATCAGAAAAGACTGGAGATACCATAGGGTGTGCATTTACAAAGAGATTTACAGTCCACTTGACTGACTTCAACCTACAGCAGTCCCCTGAACATCTCGCACTCCCTGGTGCTCACTGACCTCTGTTCTGCTTCCACCTACATGCCACAGGTGGTCTCCCTTGCAGACAGCTTCATTGGCAGAGCCAGCATAGAAGTCTAAGAGTGAGTGGAGATGAAGCCTGTAGAGGTGGTACAGTCAGGATGTACTTCATACTGCTTCCTGTTCCTACTGCAATAACTTCCCAGCTTGTCCATGCAGATTGACTATATCATGCAGACTTTTCTGGAAGACAGAGTTTTTTCAAAGTGGACATGGGCCTCTCATTCTTGCAATTCTTTCACTTACGAGTGAAAGGACAGTGATTTGCAACCACAAGAGCACAGAAAAAAACCACTTCTGACCCATTCCCACTCAAGCATTGTTACTGACAATCCTCTGGGTACCTGGCTGAAGAATTCTAATTCAATATAAAAGGTTATTTGCTTTATGTTTTAATTTAGCTTTCTCATATATCTCCTATACAGCCACAAAAGCGCCTTTTTCTATTATAAATCAGGAAGAAAATCACCATCTTGACTCCAGTGTAGAGGGTGCAATATCAAAAATATCAGTATCCACCCAAGTAATTTTTAATGAATTGAGTCCTTTGTCCAACAACAGATGAACTTGTCGCTTTGGTGGAGTAATACAATCTAATCTGTTCTTATTTTTGGATTAATTTCAAATACTGTCTCTGCATTTGAAAGCTTTCACTTATCCTTCTTTGTGCTATTTTTCTTTCTTAAAGTAAACCTTAAGCCCTATTTTTACCTTCAAATCTAATTTCCACTTGGAGGGAAGATGTCTTACTCTGAAGGAGTAGAGTTAAATTGAGAAATACTTGCCAATGTGTAGTTTTATTTACATTTACCTTGCGGAAATATAAACAGTATATTTCTTATCCTGGCTTGAAGGACATAGGCCCTGAGATATTCAGTCCATGGGTTCTACTCTGACACACATATTTTTTATTAGACCATGCCATCCTTTTACCCTCTAGACCTTCAGGGAAGTGGAAGACAGACATTAGTGTTGTTACATTCTCAAAAAAACCATCTAGTGTCCATGGTTGATTTATGCAGTTTTTTAATCTGAAAACCTTGGACTCTCTCTTTTCATTGTATATAACAGCTCAAATAATAAAACCAAATAAATACATATTTTATGTGTTAAATTACGTCATAAAAGTCTTTTAAAAAAGAGACTAAATATACTCCATCTAGATGGACTAAATATAGTCCATCTACTCTCATGAACCTTTCTAGTTTTCCTGTCACCTCACAGTTCATGACAAATTCTTTTGTCTCCTTTTCATGATATGCAGCTATTTCTGTTTCTGTTTGCCCACTGCCAGACTCTGACCTCAGTAACATTGGTGTTGTTCCAGTGTAAATCCAGAATGGCCCCCTCCATCTGGATGAAAGTCTGATACTTGTGGATTGATCCAGATAAAACAGTAGTAATGCTTGCTGGCAGAAGGCAGCATTTTTGGGGATTTGACAAGGACTGTGACCAGACTTCAGACTGAGGGCAAACATGTATATCCATCTGTTTTCAAGACAATCTGCAGTCCCGGGGTCTGTTGGGTTTGGCTGAGAAGGGTCTGCTGTTGGTCCCCTGGGCAGGATTCACAGGCTATGTTCTCAGGATCCTGCACTCCAGCTTTCTTTCCCACTGCTCTCTGCTGTCATGGGACCGGCCTCAGCCCCAGTGCACTGTGCAAGAGCTCTCTGGACCAGCTTCTTCCTCTTTGGCATCCATCCTGTCCTACCCTTAGGCAATCAACTCTTCCAGACAGTGCTCTGCAGTGGACCGAATAGGAAGGCTGTACCCTCCTGAAAAAGAAGGAGACTTTTTCAAGATGTTGCAAGACACTGTAGCACAGATGTACAAACTCCAAGTTACTTAATTATCTTATTCACACCCATGAATACTAAGGAAAGTGTAAGAACCTTTTTTTAAAAAGTGGAACAAAATATAGTATCATATACATTAAACAACACAGACATTAACTCCAAACTATATCTTTGAGCTTTCTGACTCACTGATGGCACCATCCCATCAGTATCTACAGAGGCCAACAGAAACAAAAACAGTTGTGCTCTGACTAAATGTTTCGCTCTTCAAGGAAGGAGCTACTGCTGGAGAAGTACATCTTGTCGGGATTTTTTATGAGAAACTGGAACCTTTACAAAAGCCAGTTGACCATACCTGAAGCTGAGTCAACATTAACAGGCTGGGATAATGAAAATCTGTTTTTATTCTGCCCTGTCTTTTTAATTTCATACAACCCTTCCACTATAGAAAAATGCTACTTATTATACCTAAAAGAGCAGTGATGTTTTTCCTACTTGACACATCCAAAGACATATAAATTTTTCTCATCTACTGTGGCCTTTCCTCTTCTGGTATGCCCTACTACTGTTTGTATTCCATAGGTCTTTTAAAACATCTCCCTTACTGACTTACTCACTGAGCCTCACTTCTACTCTGTTTCCATTTCAGTTTGGGTGTATACACAAGTCCTGCTTCCAGGGTCCTCACACAATTTGCATTTCCACCTAGATCCTGAGTTTTAACTGAAGTCTGTATCAAACTGTATTTTTTTCATTATGTTTGGAATGGACTTCTAACTAGGGAAGAAATTTGAGCTGTTTATGTTGCTAGTATGTCTATGCCAAATAAAATCAGTATTAGAATAATTATATTACCGTAACCCGAGAAATTCCTGAATCTGTGGGCTGGTGGAGGAAATCCAAGGCCACTACATCAAAGTAAGACACGACCGTCATTTCTATGTTTGTGCATGCCACCCTAGTGAACAGTAATAGCTGACGGGCACTGGTTGTTCTGGCACGCTCAGATGGTGGTATTTCTTACCATGCTCAGTGAACCCATTATTCATCTGGGAATTGCACCCTTTGCATGTTGCAGCTCTTTTCCACAACACTGTTCCATGAATCAAAGGCCTGACACAAACCTATTCTGACAAGTCTGAAAGGGAAGGGCAACTTCTCAGGAATATCCCAAACTCCTACCCAGGGTCCGCATTCAACATCTCAGCCAGGGATTTGTCCACAACCCTCACACTGTGAACCATCTGCTCACATGCTAAACAAAACTTACAGGACTATAACAGCAACATGTTTAAAATGTTATTAAGCTTGAAGAGAGTTGAACTATATGTGTCCTCCTGTTTGCATTGATTATTGCTTGAATATCTATCAAATTACCATAAGCAATCAAAAGATATCCAGGATCAACTGCTCATTGCATCCATTACACAGTCCTCTTTTTCTCTGTCCCAGTTCAGGAATTCATCCCTATTTAGCAGAACATTAGTATGCAAACTCAAACGTCCTTAGAGCTGTCAAAGTAAGGCTAGAGGTGGATATGCGGATGCAAGGAGGTGTCATTATGAGACACAAGAGCTGGATACAGAACTTCAGTATGAAGTGAGGCACCAAAGTACTGAAAATGGTCTTTGGAGACAGCAAATAAAAAATCCAGCTTTACTCAAAAAAAACCCCAAAATACTTTATGACAGGTTAGCAAAAGAAGAACCATCTGTGAAGCAGAAGTTAAGATACTGATTAGAACAAATCATTTGCCCATGTAGGCAAATACAAGTTATTTCCTGTTCATGCAGTCCCAGAATAAACCGATGAAAAATGTCAGAGGATTAAACTCATCTCACTTCATTTTAGCTACCCAGAAGTTGAATTTCTAGTATCAGCTGCACAAAGAGGCTCTCTGTAGCCAAAGAGGAGACAGACAGAAACCTCCAACTCTGTGTCCTCCCCTGCTCTCACCTGTCCTACTGGAAAGGATTGGGTTGCCTCTTTGCTCTCTTCTTACACTATTTTCAGGGGAGAAAGGGACTGGAAAACTGCTGTGTCTGGCTTTCTAAAGCTCTTATGTAAGTGTCTGCAAAGAAGTTATGCCACTGGCACATCAGATCCTACACACTATTACTTGGTGGCTCTACTTAGCGTACTTTTTTGGAGTCACATCAGTCAGGAAGCCCAGGAGCAGAACTACATTTTAATTTTCATGGTAGTTATGCTGCAGCTAATTGGAAGATACTTTGCAAACTTCAAAGAGATGACTGAAAATGCCAGGAGGCAGCACACTGCAATGACTGTTAATGTCTGAGGGGCTTGTTTTTTTCCTCCAAGACCCATTTCACTGCAGGGGCAGTAAGCAGTACTACTGCAAAGCTTTGACAGTGTGTCATTCAGTGCTTTCATCATGATTCTTGGTCTCAGCATGAGGTCATGGCCTCACTGGTCCATGTGCTTCCTGCTGAAGCTGGCCAGGGAATCCCCATTGCAGGCTCACAGCTGTAAAGAGGAGTCTTTCAGCAAAACATCCTTGTGCATCCTTGTTCACACTCCTATTCCCTGGGGACACAGAGGACTACAAATGAAGCAGGAAGGTACACAGGCACTCAGTGGAAAGGGAGCATAATCGGAAGGGAGTCTGAATTTCTACATCTTTGTTCTTGCTTCCAAACAAGCAGTAAACTCACTCTGGGATCCCTTGCAAAGACTGCATGAAGCAGAGAAAAACGGGAAAGTCTAAAAAAAAATATTGGCTCTGCTAATATCCATGAGTTGAAAAGCAAGACTTGGGAAAGAGGCTACCAGAAAGTTGTTTACCCATCAACAAAGATGTTGTCGAAGAGATTTGTCTCGTAGGCTAACATCTCCCAAGATAGATGGTGGCAAGTGTTCACCTTGTCTGTGCAAAAATTAAACTCAACAGGCTTATGCTTTGTGCTGGAACTTTACATAACCTGTAAATACATACATAACTATCTTCATCAAGAGACTGTTTATTTGTATCCTCCCACCCATGTCTTTTGCATCAACAAGAAATCTCTTCTATATTGAAGGAGAGGACTGTGGACTTTCGTCCCAGGTATCCTAGACATACCCTTCAGTCTGCACAGATCACTGCAGTTTACACAAGGCCCTGCATGTCTCAAATCTATGGCATATACGCTGATGGTGTACAAAGGACCAATAAGTCAACCCTGTCTCACTGCAGTCCTCTGTACTACTCCCACAGCCCATGAGGTATCAGTAAAGCTGATCACACATCACCTGTAAAAATGAGACCTACCTAGAAAACCTCTCTTCTCCCCACAAATCCTTTTACCTGAGTCCCAATCCATCTCGTACAAAGCTGCTGTTTCTAGCCATTTTTAATAGTCTAGTTATTAAGGTCAAGAAAAGTTTGTCCCTGTTTTTCTAATAGTCTCTCTTTAGATACTGGAAGGCTGCTCTAAGTTTTCTCCAGAGCCTTCTCTTCTCCCGGCTGAACAACCTCAACTCTCTCAGCCTGTCTTCATAGGAGAGATATTCCAGCTCTCTGATCACCTTCATGGCCCTCCTCTGGACCCACTCCAACAGATTCATGTGTTTATTGTGCTGAGGACCCCAGAAGTGGACACAGTACTCCAGTTGGGGTATAATATGAGAGCAGAGTAGAGGGACAGAATCGCCTCCCTCAACCTGCTGGACACGCTTCTTTAGATGAAGCCCTGGAAATGGATGGCTCTCTACTATGTCTGGTATAGCAGCACTCAGCAGTGGTGTGACTTTGTTCAGGCTTCAATAGTCCACTGTTAGGATCCACTCTTCATTAGATTTTTGCACTTGACCATCTGGAACTATTAAAGGACAAATGAGTTTTACTGATCAATTCTTCAGTCTCCAGTGGTCAAATCAGCTTCTCCAGTGGCCAAATCAGCTTATAATGAGAACCTAGGTGTCTCAATTGATAAGACACTCTCACCAGTGAACTCTCCTGAAAGCAATCAGCCCCTGCTGTTGTTTAACACCCAGCGACCATACCACAGAGGGACCCTTTGAGAGACCAAGCAAACTAGACAGATGTTTTGCCTTCTCCATACTCAGGGGAGCTCTATCAAAAGCCTACTGGTACAATTCTGGGTCTTTGAAGTACTCCTGAGGCAGTCTATGCCGAGGATGTACAGAGCCTTTGGGCCAGTCGCAATGAGTTGTTTTTACCACTCATTCCCAGTTAGGCTTACCTCAGTTTCTTACCTTACAGACAGATCCTGGGATCATCCCTTCACTCCAGAAATACAACTGGATTCTGCCTTTTTGTAACCTGATATCACTAGGGTACACTATGTGCTAGTGTCCACTAGAGCTTTATGCTTCCGTGAGACTAATGTGCCAGGCCATTGGATCCATACAGTTCAGTAAACCAGGTTGTCCCTTTCCTCCACCTGGCTAGAGGCAGGACCCTAGTGCTGGTCAGTCTTCATTATTTGCTTGTCATAACTGCAAAACAGAAGTCCCTTCAACAAGGTGAAAAGTACGAACAGACACTCAGAAAGACTCAACAGACACTGGAGCAGTAATTTTCCTGAATGGATGGATGTTTTTTGACTGTTGTCTTTCCTTGCAGTTCCTGTATCCAAGCTTCTAGATTCCATGTAGGTTCCCCATCCCACTTCATCATGCCCTCCATCTGGTCACTCAGGAAGAACTACAGGGTTGCATGTGGTGTGTGCCACTGACCCTTTCTGTTGAGGAGAAAAAGGTTGACTCTTGATAGCTGAGACCTTGGTTGGAATGCTTGAGCAAGAGCTGTGCTTTTCAGCTGGCTAAGATATTTTTGGGGCCAGTTACTTCACAGCCAAGATGCAGGTCCACATGGAGGAAGCAAGGTTATCTTCGTATTTTTTCTGCTAGCTATCAATCTCTGTCCTTTAGTGTGAGGACTTGGCTGAAGTCTGGTTGTGTACTAGTGTGTTTACATTAAGATGGATAGTATAACTACATCTATCAGGGTGCATCTCCTAAAAGCTCACCTAAAGCATCAGTCTCAGAAATGTCTCTAGAAGGGCATGCGTTATCTCTTTACTTTTTACTTAGACTATTCAACACTTCCACCATTCCCTGAGCTGGCTAGTATGGGGATGTACTTCCCTGATCTTCTAGGAACAAGTTAGATAGGACTGACATTATTTGGTCTTCCAGGCTAACAGTAACAGCCATTAGTGAGGGTTTTACTACACAGTGTTGGCCTGCTGACTTGAATCCATGGCAAGCTGCGTAATGAAACAGCAAATCACCTGCACTGCACCTCCAGAACTTTTGCATAAACAGAAATAGTTTTCTTTGTTAGTTTCTTCCAATGCATTGATGACTTTTCTGTGAGCATGTAACCAGATCTTTATGAAATGATTGTAATAGCAGCCTGGAGTAATGGGGGGAAAACCAGTTTTTATTCTCCTGCATAAAATGTCAAAATGTGGATTGGATTGGCTGAACATCCAGAAATTCTTTCCATCGGATCACTGGATTTGCCAGCCATTCTAGGATGTCTTTTTCAAAAAATGAAGATGACTTATGAAATTGTCTAGCTTGAGTAAAGACAGATACTGTTTCCAATAGGAGGAGTGAGTTTATTTTCGAGTTTTATATTATCTGTTTTTAAAGTCTTATATTTAGAGATTGCTTTTTTTCCAAAATAGTCAAAGATACTTTATACCACAGCAAAAGGTCCCTAAAATGGTCTTGTTTGTTTGTTTAAATGACACATTATCTTATTCTTAGCATTTAATATAATCCTTTTGGAGTTCATTAGATTTTGTCCAAGTTGTTGATTGTGTAAAATTCCAAAGTATTTAAACAGAGACCAGCAACAGCACAAAGCTTAATAAACAAAGTATGAATGGCCAGCTTTATGTGCAAAGAGAAGTGCTCATTTTGGGGGGAAGGTTGATTATCCTTCCAAAAAGGGCAACAGGAGACATTGTAGCTTTCATGATAAATGGCTCTTTAGTAATGAAACTAAGAAGGAGAAAAATAAGTGATGTACAGTCTTCAAAGACTTACCTAAACCTTTCTCTGTAGGATTTGTATGTGCATGTAGCAATCAGAACAAAAACTGACAGGTATGAATTACTTACTAAATTTGATGTTGCATTTAGCAGCTACAGATGGTGGTGACAAAATTCTGTCAGATTTCTCTGCTCTGTATGCACACTCAGCAAAACTTCAGGAAAAAGCGAAAGAACATTTGGAGAGTCTGTGCTGTGCATGCTTACAAAATTTGAAGCTTGAACAATTAGAGAAGTGGTCAATGAGAATAAAAGCTGCTGCATATATGCATATACAAATATGCAGCATATACATACACTTGCTGCACATACATTCTGCAATGAATAAGCAAGAAATATTTGCCATCTGGATAAGTCATAGATGGAAACTGTCTGCTGGAACAGCCATAAACCAGTAAATCTGACAATATGTTTCCTACCTTTGTCACTAGAGCTTCTTGATGTGTCCTTCTTTGGCAATGCATTGAGGTGTCAAGACACTCAACCTCCAAAGCCCTCAACTTCTTGAAGTTATTGACTCACAGATGAGGACAGAGCACATCTGGGAGCATCTGCTCTGCTGAATGCAACCAAATATCTCAGCCTGAACCCAAAGGAAAACTGTACTCCTATCTAAGCCATCACTAAACCCTCAGACTAGTTCTTCTGGTTAAACCAAGGCTGTCCTTCCACTTCACTGTGCCTATTGCCTTTTAATGACTACTAGGATCACATCAATGCTTAAGACCATGCAGTATATCTTATACAGCAGCACTTCTGCACTACATCCTTCACTGCTTAGCTCAGGAAGTGACACGTGGTTCAACTCAGCCTGGCTGCCACTGTTTTGGCAGTTCCCATGGGGGTAGTGCACATACTCCTCTTTCACCCTTGTGAGAGGCTGGATCTCTCCATCAAGCAGGTTAGGAACTGAAGTGCTTTTGGCCTGAGACTCCTTCTTCTAAGGGCAATACACTGTGTCATGGTGGGCTGCACCAACCAACCTCTGAAACCCGCCAGACTTCAAAGTTGTGGAGAGCCAAGGTTTTGCTGAGCAGCCTGGTGAGTGGGAAGAAACACCATTTCTTTACCAGTCTAGCCAGAGGATTCCAGCCTGAACAGAAGGCAAGGGTGAGTTACTTTTATGGGACAAGAGGATCTGGAGAAGTAGAAATCCCATGATGGAAGCACAGGAGAGGCCAAATCTCAAGAATCTCATACTTTTATATTCACTAGAGGAGGAAGATGCCAGGTTACTCTTTGTAAGTAGTAAAAAACCTTTTCTGTAAGAGGAAAGTTAGTGCATATGGTGTATGTAGTATATAGTTCATCATATAGGCCATGATTTTCCCTTGTTCCCTGCTTCCCCCAGTACAGTTTTTGGACAGAAGATGAAAAATCAACTATGTGAACATGGCAGTAGCTGCTTTTATTCAGTCATTCCCAAGAAAACCAGGTGGATGCTTCAACAAGGCTGTTTTTGTCAGAAGACAGATTTACAAAGGAAAGGTTTACCTCAAATGACCTTAGACTAAAGATGTAACCAACTCCCCTCTGTCCTTCAGTTTTGTAACAGTGGATTTCTATATGGGTAAACAAGCCAAGACCCAGCTGTTGACACCTATGGAGAATGATTCCAGAATGATACAGGACACTGCTTTATGTGTGGAGACCTGAGTACTTGAAATAAACTTACGTTTCTAAGTTTTAGTATTAGCAACTGTTCCATAAGAAAGGTGATATTTCAATTGGCAATTTTCAATTGCAAATAAAATACTGCAGCTGGAAAAAATACATACTGGAATTCACAAAATTCCCATGAAAATGAGAGAGGAAGTCTTCTCCTAGTTTGAAGTTGTATGTGGAAAAGACATTAGATATTGTCATAATCTGAATTGAAGCCCGAAATCTTTTATCCTGTCATTAATGTGGAAAACTCAGTGACTTAACGGGTAAAAATAATGTCTATATGAGCAGTCTTCAGTTTTTTATTTCAGCTTCTCAGAATGTGGAACTTCAGGTACTACAGTGGAGCACATTACTGGAAAATTCAGCCTAGAAATGCAACTGTTTGAACACACTATTCTAGGGAAGCATATAAAATCTGCCTGCTTTTTTTTTTCTTCCTTTTTTCATAGCAGGATTTTAAGTTCATTGAGATCACAAGGAAAGACAAATAACGTAGAGTCTTTTGGTTAATATTCAGATATTTAGATGAACAATAGATAAAGATACAGATTTTGAGATGACAAACTAAATCCAAACCTTCTCATATCCACCTATAAGATAGGTGATGGTGAGTATCTTACGCAATAAATCACCAGAAGAAAGTCCACAGATTCACATACTGCTTTGATTTCATTTCCCTATGGTCTCAGAAGAAATGCCAGATGTTCTCATCTAACAGAAAGGAGTATGCACTCTATATTGCATGAACATTATGAGTAAGAGCAGGAGTGCAACCAGCAATACTACTTGGAATACCCAACAGTCAAAACCAACAGAGTTCAGTAGGTTTTTGGGTCAAATATCTGAGTCCCATCGATTCTTCCAACTCCTGGTTAGCAAGAGTGGAGAAATTAAATGCATACTGGTCGGTGGGCTCAAGGAACAAAAGCTATTGTGGCAACTAAACAGAAACGATTGTGTAGCAAACACACTGAGATCTGGAATACAGGGTTGCTTGAGGACTTCTCAAAAGAAACTGTGGGCATCTTTGAGGAGCTGAAATTACTTGGAGTCTGCAAGTAACCATGCCCTGGAATGCTGGACACCCATGACTGCCAGCAAGGAAGCAGAGGAAGCTGAGGGTACTGTGCTGTTACCAAAATTGGTTTTAATTGTTTCAGTTACAGAACAAAAAACAACTCCAGATCTCATTGAAGGCAATGCAAAATCACTGGGTCTGGGCATACAGATCTATTTTTCGCACTATTAAGTTCTCCTTGCTTTTCAGAAAATTCAGATTGCTTTTAGTGATATTTTAATTTCTCATCAACATGCTACTGTTACTTATTATTTCTAGGCAATTTAATAACCATTTGATTTATAGAATTAAATATTGTCCTTGGTGCAACTTTCATTTTGTGCTTATTATCTTTCAAATTTCTCACTGCTTATACTTGCAGATCCTAGTGATGGTCAGTATTTCACATTTTCCTACGTCGTGCCACCTGCTACAATTATCATTTTACCAGTAAGACCTCAGGATTATATCATACTCTCCAGCACACTCATCTGTCTAAAGGAAATTTTCAGTTCAGTTTTCACTATGAAGAAAAGAATTTGCTGGACAGTATATGAAGTTCCAGATGTGACAAAGTCTGGCACTCAGGCTCCCTGATGCAAAGTACAGCAAAGTGTTAATAGATTTTACTGAGTAATCAGCTTGAAAAGGAATAGGGGATTTAAGCCATCCTTTATTGGTAGAAACTCCAGACAAGTGGGCAACTCTCAAAGGTTTTTTGTGAGGGTTTTTGGTGTCTCATGACCTATTGAATTTTGCATTTGTATTACCCTGAGCAAACTTCTGTGGTTCTCATTACAATTTATGTATAACCTGCACTGTTTGCAGCCAAGGCCAAAAGATGGGAACAAATCTCTGAGGAGTTAAAAGTGGCAAAATGGTAATCTGACCCCAGAGGCGAACAGAAGGAGAGTGACTGGGAACACAGCTGGTTCAGGTAAAATCTGAACTGTCACCAATTAACCATGACAAAGAACTGGGGACACTGAAAACAGTCTCCATCAAGCCTGTTAGAAAAGGGACAAGACTACAGATGCCATACCATTGGAATAGGCTCTCAAAATTACACTTGTATCAATAAAAACTCAGCTATCATTTCATCCTGTTTTCTACTCCCCCTGCTAAAGCCAGTGTCATCTGTTGAGAGCACCCAGATCTGGAAAAGTGATTTTGTGAGAGTGAGATGCCCTTCTGATGGTTTCCATCCTTTAGTCCTGTTCTGTGAGGTCATGGGGCTCCAAAGATCTGTTATTTTTTAATAGGTAGTTGGTTCTTAGGTTCTTGGGTCAAAGGCTGTGAGTGGAATGACAGATCAAATGTGCATTGTGTATATCAAAAATGAACTCATTCTGCTCCAAGAAATAGTTTCAAAGTCTGCTCAAGCATCTAAGGAGAAGGCAAACAAAATCCATTGTGTGACCGGGGCTCCTGGTGTAGCTGGAAGTTAAAATGCAATGTGAAATGCATGCCATGGATGAGCCTCTGTAGCACCTCATAAACTGCACCCATTCCTCAGTGTAGTAACCTGACTTTGTTGTTCACAGGTTACTAATAATTAATCTTTCTTCACAGTCTTTTTCAGCAAGAGAGACCCTCAACCACAAAATAATACTGCAGAAATGGGGAGAAAAAACCCCTTCAAATTCTACTTGGGGCAACTGTTGCCCCCAAAATAAATGGGAGAGGAACACTTGGCAGCCAGGCACAGCAAAACCATCAGGACACCCTATGCAGGACATAGCAAAAGAACTGGAGGAGAAAGGTTTGTTACTGAGTTGTACTGGGCAGCATGGGAAAAATGAGAAAAAAATAAAAAATTATTTCAAGTCAGAAAAACAGCAAAAATTGCAAAGAGTGTGGAAGAAAGGGAGGGATGGGCATTTATTACACCATTTTGGGGGAGCTAGTGATCAGGACTAGACTTGGCATGTATCTAAAGATCTTCTCTTTTAAGAAAGGGTCCACAGTACAATATATGGGAAGCCATGTAGAGGACATTGCAAAACAATTTCAAAAGCAGGATAGGATGCAGCAAGCAAATCCTCTGTTATCTGTCTCCAGTAACTATACGCATGGAGCAATTCTGCAGGATTGAGCTCTAATATGCCAATTCTCACACCGACATAGTTCAAAAACCCAGACAAGGAGTGAGTCACCTTGATGTTATCAGTCCAAGTCTCATCCCTGCCATCTTCCCCTGAACTAGTGTCCCTTGCTCAATCCTCTGCTTCTAGATCTTACATCATCTCTGTGTCTTCTCCTGGGCAAGAATGAGCTTGAGGTGGTAGGTGCTGCAACACTGCACAGGTGCACAGCCTCATCCCTGGCAGCCAGACACTAACTGCTGCAGCCATGCCTAGCAGACAGCTACACACTGAGAGTCACAAGACAGAGGCATTAGGAAATGAAAACTCAGTAATAACATTTGATGTCACGTCTCCCATTGCTTTTTCTCAGTTCCTTAAGCAAAAGGCCTGTACCTTAAACCAGCTTCATCCAGTTTCAGTGTTGAGAAAACTCAGTGGCTCAGAAGTGCTGAAATTCCACGGGGCAAACAGACCTGCTGGCTTGAAGTCCTTACTCTGCTGATCCTTTCTCTCTGTGTCTCCTGCACAGTTTTTAAAAGGAAATCTTTTCACTCTTCACCTCCTGCCAGGTCCTGATGATTTCTTGCTTGTACCCATCCTCCGCACACATTTTAATTTGAGGTATGAAATGCTAATTATCTGTCAGCTTTGGAAAATGATTGATCTCTCATGGTTTAACCCTGGTCAGCAACTCAGCCCCATGTAGCCACTTGCTCATTTCCCTTAGTTGGATTGGGGAGAAAATTGGAAGGGTTAAAGTGAGAAAACTCATGACTTGAGGTAAAGACAGTTTAATAGGGAAAGCAAAAGCCATGCACACAAGAAAAGCAAATCCAGGAATTTATTCACCACTTCCTGTTGGAAGGTTGGTGTTCAGCCATCCCAAGGAAAGCAGGGCTCCATCATGCGTAACAGTGTCTTGGGAAGACTAAAGCTGTCGCTCCAAACATTCACCCTCTTCCCTCTTCTTGCTCCAGCTTTATATGGTGCGCATGATGCCATAGGGTATGGGATGTTCCTTTGGTCAGTTAAGGTCGGCTGTCCTGGCTGTGTTACCTCTCAAACTTCTTGTGCACCCGCAGCTTCCTCACTGGTGGTGTGGGGCAAGAAGCAGAAAAGGTCTTGATGCTGTGCAAGCCCTGCTCAGCAATAATAAAAACATCCCTGAATTATCAATACTGTTTTCAGCACAAATCCAAAACATAGTCCATACTGGCTACTCTGAAGAAAATTAACTCTATCCCAGCCAAACCCAGCACCACACACCACCAGCACACTGCTGGCAAGGCAGTGTGGGACATTTGCCTGTAGCTGCCTGACCAGCCAGAGAGGGCAAAGGACTTTCACAGCAGAGGAGCTAACCTGAAACAATTTTATCCCATCCAACTTGAAGGGTTTGCTACAAGAAAATATTTTAGATATTTGTTTGCTCTGGTTGTGATTGCTCAATAAGGAAGAGTTTAAGGACAACTGATCCTGCTTTGGGGCAAGGAGACATTGCAAAAACACTCTTGCTGTCTCTTCCCACTCCGTGGAAATCTCATGCAGTTTAACAATACCATGTGCAAGGTCCTGCACCTAGGTTGGGTAACCCCCAGTATCAATACAGGTCAGGTGGTGAACAGATCAAGAGCAGACCTGCCAAGAAGGATTTGGGGATGCTGGTAGATGAGAGGCTGGACATAATCCAGCAATGTGTGTTTGCAGTCCAGAAAGCCAATTGTATTCTGGGCTGCATCAAAAGAAGTGTGGCCAGCAGCTTCAGGGAGGTGATTCTGCTCTCATGAAACCTCACTTGGAGTACTGCATCCATCTCTGGGGTCCCCAGCACAGGAAGGACACCTGTTGGAGCAGCTCCAAACGAGGGCCACCAAGATGATTAGAGGGTTGGAGCACCTCTCCCATGAGGAAAGGCTGAGAGAATTGGGATTGTTCATCTTGGAGAAGTGAAGGCTTCTGGGTGACCTAATTGCAGCCTTCCAGTTCCTGAAGGGAGATGGAAGATGGAGAGAGATGTTTAACTAGGGTATGCAGTGATAGGAAAAGGGAGAATGGTTTGAAAATAAAATAGAGAAGATTCAGATTAGATTTTGGGAAGAAATCGACCTGAGTTGCCAACCAGGGTTAAACCATGAGAGATCAATCATATTCCAAAGCTGACATATAATTAGCATTTCATCTCTCAAACTAACAGTTTGAGTACACAGTGTGTGCAGAGGATGGGTACAGGCAAGGGATCAGTACATCTCATCTTTACCGTGAGGGTGGTGAGGCACTGGAACATGCTGCCCAGAGAAGCTGTGGATACCCTGTCTCTGGAAGTGTTCAAAGCTGTGTTCAATGGAGCTTTGAACAATCTGGTCTAGTGGAAGGTGTCCCTGCTCATGGCAGGGTGGTTGGAAGTAGATGGTCTTTCAGATCCCTACCAAACCAGGCCATTCTACGATTCTGTGATTCTTTGGTTTTCTCTGATAAGGGAATTACATGGACTGACAGTTTTAGAGTTCCCCACTAGTAGCACCAATCACTCCCCAGGTGTAGAAACAGCCTGTATAAAGGCCCTTCACTGCTTTATATCCCCCCTGCCCCTACTCACTGCGCTGCAGCAGATTCAGATATTCCCAACAACTGGCTGGGACCCCTGGGAGGAGGAACTGAGCAATCCAACAGTTGTGCCAGGTACTCGCAGCACTTGATGTGGTTTCTGTGCACTCCCCAAACCACTGGGCTCTTCAGTGGGAAAAAAAGGTGATCGGCAGCAGGTCTGCAGCATCATGAGGGAGGGGGCCAAAGTCGTTGGCACTTCCTTGGAAACACTTCCACAGACACAGTGATTTCTTGCTAGGAAGTTAAAATTTCCATGTGATTTTTGTGACAGCAGACATCCTTTTGTGGATTATTGCCAAAACTGAGAAGCCTGTAAAACAAGCTGGGAAGTGCCCGCCGGGGAAAGAAATCCCTCCGCCTTTCATGAGAAGATAATAAATGTTAGAGAAGAAGTCTGAAGACACAATAATGGTTGTGAGTATTAACTTTCTCTTACAGCAGCAGTGCAAGATTATTTATTGGAGATATATTTTTCCTATTTGAGGTTTGTTTGAGAGTTTTTTTCCTCAGAAATAGGTAACCAAAGATTTATGAATGAAAGGCATACTGGAAAAAAAAATCAACCTAATGCACAAAATTAAATTTCAGTGTTAAAAAGCTTGGATTTAGCACAGAAGGAAGAAGGGTATTTCTTGCAGGCATCCTGCTGCAAAAAGAAAGGCCAGTGGAAATTAATGAGGAAATAAATAGGATTAATATATAAGGACTAAATAGGGAGGAGATTTGGGCCATAAGAGATTAATGAAAAACATACAGCTACTCTTGCTTTGCCACCACAGCTACAAACTGAATTGTATTTTATGGCTTTCAAGGTGAATTGAAAGTGATTGAACAGCAAAGAAACATTCTGAAGAGTTTTCACTCATAGTTCTCCTAGGACTCTTTCCCTCAGAGGTGGGAAAGGCTACTTATGCTAACTCTGCAGACAATGTGCTAACTCTGCAGTCTTTCATGATAAACAGAGGAAGTCCCTATAGAAGGTTTTGTTGGCACGTGCTTTCTTCCTTTGAGCACAAGACAACCAGTGAAAAGGACTTGGTTTTCCATAGAAGTCACTGAACTGCTGCTGAATAGGCCTTGCCTTTTAAATCATACAATTAAAAGCAGCAATGAAAAACTTAAAAGACCTTATCCAGTCTTTATATTCTCACTGCCACATGTGCACACACACTTGCTGTCAGACAAATTTGCTATTTCAAAACAAATTTACCACACAACTTCAGATAAATATCTAGACTATGAAATGCAAAAAACTTAATATAAATTTTAATCTAGAAATTGCATTTTTTTATTTCTACATTGACTTCATTTTTTTAAAAGAGCTGAAGCATATTTTAAAATAATTTCTTCTGTTTCAGATGGAATAAATATCTCAAATGAAGTTAAGACAAAATGAATTCGGTAATTATCATTAAATCCCCTATTTCAGTACCAATTTTCCCCCATCCTCTACTCCCTCACTTCATTTTCAAGTGTGCTAAACTAAGCCATTTCCCAACCCCATCTGCCTTCTGATGTTATGTCCCAGGACCAAAAAGTGCTTTCCTGACCAAGCTCTCAATTTACTCACCGTCTCCACTCCTGACATGGGTCAGCCATGACCAGGGGTGTCCCCCACGAGTATCTGAGACCCTCAGCTCTCTAGTATGGCAACCCACCACCATTTCCTTTGGTCTCTTTCCCTGCATACTAGGGAATGTTCTGGTTTATTTCAAGTCCCTTGCTGGGTGCAAAGATGAGAGATGTGTTTGAATTCTCTGATCACTATATCCAAAATCAGGGCTGCCATGGGGGCAGCTGCTGGAGTGCAGTGTGGGCCAGACATAAGAGTGGCATTTTTTGCATGTCCAGTATAGGAAAAGAGCTTTCAGGTAGCTTCAGGCCTGCCTGAAAACCCTGGCCACCTTGGGTCCCATCACGAGCAGTGTATGAAATCCTATGTCCCAGATTCCCACCGAGTAACACCTGGCTTCTTCCAACAGCTCCATCAAAATCCAGTTCTTCTTTGTTAGAGGAAAGTTGGCATAATTCATCTCTATTGAAAAAAATTTCATAAGTCATTTTTCCCCTGGTGCACATCTAGCTAATTAAATGTACACCACAGCTACTGCACAGGTCAAGGCCACCTGCATGGTGACTCTTCGCCTGACCGCACCCATTCCAGGCTCTTCTTGCCAGTATTCTGCAAGGGCTGTAGACACTGAGAATGAATACTGCCCACAAAGCTTTGGGGTGACCAGAAATAAATAACAAAATAGCAAGCTGTACTTTCTATTGCAAGGATAGGGCAGGAGGCCTCCCCCAGTACACATGCTTTTTGCTCTCATCTGTCCAAAGAGAGTAGAAATGAAATCAACTTCAAACTATATAGGGAGTCTGAGCAATGAGCTATCAGTGCTCTTCAGGAAAGTCAGCTTGGACCAACATGAGAAGGACATTCTCAGTAGTAGACTGAGATTAGTGAAGCAGTTGCTTCTGAAGAAATCAGGGGGGTTTTGTTTAAATTTGTCAATTTTTGCTTTCACTATGTCTATGAAAAATTGAATCTAAAATTATTGGTGTAAAATAAATAGGTCTTGGCCCAACCATTCCAAACAAGCATGTTTCTGTCTATTGCACAACCAAAATGAGCAATATTTGAAATACTTTTAAAAAAAAAAAAGTTCTCCTTCTGGTCTTCCTTGGCATGCTATTTAAACTATACCTAACAAATGGATTCATTTAGAAATGCACATGCCTTTCAGAAAGTAAATACAGTTCTCATTTGAATAAGTTTCTATATTTGATGCCAAGCTCACAGGGAAAATGTCCACTAATGTTTATCACAACATCAGAGACATGAGCCAAACTTTTGTCAATGTACTACATTATACTTTGAGGTGGAGGGGGTGGAATTATATATTTAGAAATAGCTTATATTAGTCTGAAATTTTACTGTGAAGAGCTGCATGGAGGAGATCACCCACAGGCTATCATCCCTCCCAATGGACAGCACAACACTGTGCAATGGACTGGCAGGGAGCACGACAGGGGGTTCCAGCCCTAATTCTGAATATCTTGCCTTTTGTGGGTTTAAGCCATATGTGAATTCACCGAATTTTTGATGGGTGTTTTACATTTGAAATGTAAACCCTGAAAACAAGGAATGATGAGGAAAACATGGACTACACCATGACCACAGTCCACAGCTCTCATGGGAACTGCCACAGTCACAGGCTTATACCTGAGTTTCAAATCTTCTATTGAATTACAGAAAGGGCTGCTATTAGGCTTCTCTCCCCTCAAGCTCATTATATGCAGTGGTTTGCCATCATTAAACCATCTTTCTAACAAGTTTTGTCCATAAACTGCTTAGCGTATCAAGATTTTTCTAAACAATTAGAATTTTTCTAAGCAATTTGACATATTCAGGAGTTAATACACATTCAGTGAGACTATGTGTCCCAGGATAATGATTTCCTGCTATTAGTTTAGGGCTTGGATGTTGTAGATTTGTGACAGTGAGTACTATGGGGATAATACTGGTGGATTCACTGATCAGCTGGTGGAGGCAGCCCTGCAGAGTGCTCAGGGTTTACTTGTTAAGAAAATTCCTGAACCTCATACATTTGTCTGGTAGCCAGCCCAAATTAAAAAGACAAAAAAAAAAAAAGTGGTATCACCTTCACAGAAATAAAAATCAATAAATGCAATCAGGACACCCACTCATTTAGGGGAAGTTCAGTTACAAGAGATGAAATTTATGGGCTGTTTCTTCTGCAGGTTTGCTGTGTGTGGCTCTGCAGTCATTTAATGTTGCTGCACATTACTCCACAGTTGTTTCTTTTCACCTACTGAGGTGATTGCAATTCAAGATGGAGGGAAGAGAAATGCACCTGTGTCTGCAGTGACTACAGACACAGGTCTCTGACAAAAGTATATTGCATCAAGTACACAGATTTTTAAGAGAGCAACTAAGTTCAGTTATTCATGAAGGCAAGCTAAAATTATGACATGACAGGCTTAGCAGGTGAGCAAATTTACAGAATTCTATAATATTTCAGGAAAATTGCCTCTTTGGGAATACTTTCTGCAGTATATATCCCATTTCTTAGAAAAGTAAGAGCTTGCCTTAAGCAAATGAGTCGACTTACTGTGAGACAGCTAAAGGAAAAGAATAAGCTCATTGAAATCTCCACAGCGAGAAGCTCTGAGGGAAGGGACTTATACAAGGGTGTTTGCACAGTGCCTGGTACAATGGGTCCTAACCTGGTCATGCCCTTTGATTGCTACTGCAGAGCAAACATTCAACAACAAAGACCTAGCAAGTAATGCTAAGGTCAAGCTCAGCTACCAAACCTGCATGTATGTTCCCTGAATGTCTTCTCAAGTACTGAGGCAGCTGCTACAGCTGCATCGAAAGTCTGGCTAAAGCCAGAGGAAAAATCTATTTTCCCCACCAGCTTCTGCTCAGGTGTCTGGTGCATTGGCCAGAATTTCATCAGATGCTTCCTGTCCCCCATGGATGTCCCAACTACTGTGAGAAGGCATTTTTGTGATGATGAAAAATCATTATTCCATGGGAAAGACTCTCGTGTAAATGTATTCAGACACCAATGATGGAACTTTTGGCAGTGGGCAGCATCTAGTAGGCACCTTTCTGCTATAGAGAATACCCTCTAAGCAGTCAAAGAGCGCAGTTTAAAGAGCACTTCCATGTGCATTGGTCAATAATGTTTACCAATAAGAACTAAAATGCAAGAAATGCACCAGATGATCTGTGGCAACTGTGTCTGCCCACAAAACAAATATATCATGTTCAATGTTAAGGTAATACTGTGTGCATTTCACAGAAAGATTGACAGTAGTTCTTCACCAGCACCTGAAGCCCTTTTTTCTCTATTCTCAGAAGATTACCTTTGGGATGGCCACCAATCCAGCCTTGTAGAGGCTCCGCTGCCTAGTGCATTGTCTTCATAAAAGTCATAGCAACAACCTGATCCAAGACAGAAGCTGTAATCATCATTTGCATATGAAATACAGATATTCTTCCTGGGGGCAGAGAATGATGGGTGGCAAGGTGTGTCTGTAAGACCCTGGTGACAAACAGGCAGCTGTCTGGGTTTGGGTTTTGGTGAAAACCAGTTAGTTTCAAGTTTTTGGAACTTCTGTGACTTTTTACTAACTTTATGAAATGTGGCATATGGAAAGAGCTATGGTAGCTATGGTGGCTATGGTGGCTGCAACAAGGCAGGTGCTGCTCCCAAAGCATCTAGCACACAGCACAGATGCCTCTGCGTGATCCCACAGGGGTCCATGACCAGCAAAAACAGGCAAGAATGGGTTTGGCAGACTAGGAAACCCCTCCTTTAATATTTGACATTAATAGCGACAGAGGGTTGGGAAGAATTGAAAAACATGTTGGAAAGCTCAATCTACAGAAAATGTGCTATTCAATTTTACAGTTCCATAAAAAATGCAACAGAGCTGTTTCACAGCTGGGGAGAAGGAAGCCCAGACTCTTGATTTCGCTTCCTCCACTGGCTGACATTTATAGGATTTTACTTGTAAACAGCACTTACATAAATCAGTCAAGTCACAGTTCACACCACTATCTCAAAGTAGACAATGATCATGTATTTGTTGCTTCCTAAATGACAAAACCTGAGGTGAGGAACAAGAGACATATATGCTTCCTCAGTGGGTAGTTTAGCCTAAAGCCCAGTGCCTGGTTTGCAAAGAGTATGAACAGGTTGCTGAAATCCAAAAAAAAGCCTTCAAGATGAGGAAGAGCTTCATTTACTAGTTTGCACACAGACATTTTTAATAAGTACCTTGCAGTGCATTTTATCCCTGATTGAATCATAATTGTCATTTTGCTAAATTTTGAATTAATTCTTGTTCTGCACTTGAGATGTCCAAGTAATTTTTTGTATAAGCCTGCATGAGTAATTCCCTCTGTCATGAAGAACTGCTAGTGGACAACTTGGATTGAAGTATTTCTGAAGAGCATTTCACGGGACACCCAGGACCCCTGGTTACACAGAGATGTACCTCAAATAATGACCCATCTAGCACCAACCTTACATCAGTGGCTCTCAAACATCAGTGACTAGCAGGATTGCTGACAGCCTGAAGAGCATGTGCTGGTTTCTCCACGTCTGCTGCAAGAATCAGGATGAGAAGGCAGCAGAGAAGCAAGCACAGAACAGCAATGCAGAAGTGAAAGTGAGAGAAAGTACTCAAGAACAAAAGAATAAAACCAAAAAGACTGTAGCTTTATCTTTTCTTCAAAGCATGAGTTAAATTAAGATTGGTTGCAATTACAGGAAGTTTTCCATGCAATTACTTTTCCACATTAGAATGTAGTGCAGGAACTCCATGGATATTTTGGATTGAGGGAATAAGCCAAGGAAGGGAGTCACAGCAAAAATGAAAGCCATGCAATCATTGCAGACACGCGAATACTCTTTTAGCACACATTCACTAAGAAACACATTCCCTTGGAGAAAATTATCACAGAGCCTGTACACCTCCCTCAGGAATGCCTACCAGGAAGGCACCTCTCATCACCTTTGTTCAAACTGCAGAGAGGTAACCAGATACGCACACTGAAAAGGATGAGCTGGATGTATCCAAAGCACATTCATTGTCTACTGTCTTTAGCTGTGACTTTAGAAGTGACTCCATTCCACACCTTTCAAGGGAGGAACTTAAAGAAGAAACCCTGCATGGGTTGGGTACAGAGAGTTTCACTTTTTAAAGGTGCTGGCTGTTCTGGATTTCTCCTTTTTCAAGAAGAAAAACTTAACCCAGGACAGTTGTCCACCCCGAACAGTTGTCCACCCCCAAGTCAAACAGGAGGTAAAGCACATTTAAGAATACTATTCTCTTGAAAAGCAGCAATTTATGCCCTCAAAGCCATCATGGGAATCTAAGGGATGTTTTTACCAAGAAGAATACTCAGGTTCTGCACACAATATTTAGATGTGTACATAGGACATCATTTTTTGCCCAAACAATGCAAAAGGAAAACTTTCTGACATGTACTGGCATTGCACATCCTAGGGCAACAGCCACATGAAATGGTGGAATTGTGCATACACAAAACAAACACTCTGGATAGCCTAAGGCTATGTAAGTGTTTTGGAGATGAGTCTGTTCATCACATATTATCAGGCCTTTGAAGGGTGAGTATTTCTAAGTATTTTGAAGTGAAGATTTTGGGTTTGTGCTCTTGATCCTTATATGCAGACTAGAGCCACGCTGCAGCGCTGCTTCTGACACACATCTATAGAGATTTAGGTAATTGTTGCAGAACGACACAGATCCAGGGCAACTATTTAAAAGACATGTAGATGTGGCACTTAGAGACATAGTTTAGTGGTGGACTTGTCACTGCTGGGTAAAAGGTTGAGCTTGATGATCTGAAAGGCCTTTCCAACCTAAGTGATTCTACGATTGCTGATGACGCTGCCCTTGTTGCACACACAGAAGCAGCTCTGCAGTGTTTAACATCCTGCTTTGCAGACACTGCTGAGCTCTTTGGGCTGGAAGTCAGCTTGAAGAAGACAGAAGTTCTCTATCAACCGGCACCTCAGGAAGTCTTCCATCATCCCCATATCACCATTGGCTTATCAGAGCTCAAATCAGTTCAGCAGTTTAATTACCTAAGTAGCCTCATCTTCTCGGATGGTAAGATTGACGGAGAGATAGACAACAGGTTGGCAAAGGCATATAGTGCCTTCAGAAAGCTTCATAAAAGAGTTTGGCGAAATAAACACCTGAAGAAAAGTACAAAGATCAGTGTTTACAGAGCCATAGTGTTGTCTAGTCTCTTATACGGATCTGAATCATGGGTCATCTACCGACACCACCTGTGTCTCCTAGAACGCTTCCATCAATGCTGCCTCCGTACAATCCTAAACATCCACTGGTCAGATTATGTGACCAATACATCTGTTCTTGAACAAGCAGCAGTCACAAGTATTGAGGCCATGTTGTTGAGAATACAGCTGCGGTGGGCAGGGCACATCTCCAGGATGAAGGACCACTGCCTCCCTAAGATCTTGCTTTATGGTGAACTTGCCACCGGCTGCCTCAAGAGAGGAGCCCCAAACAGAAGATACAAGGACTCCCTGAAACAACATCTCAGCCTTGGCCATATTGATCAACATAACTGGTCTACTCTGGCCTCCAATTGGGAGGTCTGGAGACACACCATCTATAACGCTGCTGATGCTTTCGAGAAAGCATGCAGGATCACCCTTGAGGAGAAAAGACAACGCAGAAAGAATTGTGTCTTGCAGAATATACCACTTAAGGAGTCTTTCTGCTGCACCTTTTGCAACCGGTCATGCCTATCTTGTATTGGCCTTTTTAGCCTCCAATGCGCTTGCAACAAACGTGGGTAGTGCTCTTCCCAAATCTTTGTTCATGAAGCCTAACCATGATTCTACGATTCTATGAAAACTAGAAACTCAGCCTCAATCCTGCACAGAGGGGTTCCTGGGGAATTTTTTTAAGGCAATAAAATAAAAATGTGCTGCTGCAGCCAAGAAAAACTGCAGAATGTTACTTATCTCAACAAGAGACAGCTTCCCTGATCAGGCTCATTTTAGTAGGGTGAGCAGAAGTTAAAAACTTGAGCCATTTCTCCTCCACTTCTATAACCTATCAGCATGTCCTCTAACTTTCCACTGTGTTGTTTTTCAGGTGATTCCCATTCTCACACTTTGCTTCTGTCCTCCCTCTTCTTCAGTCCTGAACACTTCCTTCCCCCTAGAAAAAACCAACATTCTAAAGTAAGCCATCAGTTGGCTGCGTCCTCATCATACTCCTCATCATAATCCTCGGGAAAGAGGACTCAGTGCTCCAGATACTCAAGGGGCTATCAAAAAAAATCCCTCCAAATTTAAGCAGAGAAATGGGAATTAACTCATTCCAAAGCATAGGAGCATCCATCTGGGCTTAGATCTTGAGAGACAAGCAAAGGCATTTGGATTTAGATGGTTTCTAATCCCCCAGTTTCCATATGTGTCTTTGGGTAGTTGCCTTTGTCAAACTGCCTAAAACATTTTCTAACTCAGCAAGTTAACAGGAGGAAAGGTTAGGCCACGTGCGCCTCCATTTCCTGGCATTAACCTGGGAGAAAGGTGATGCCGTACAGGAAGGGATGCCAAGTGCATCCCCCTCTCCTGGCCAGGCTGGCCAATGGTCCCATCCCATGCCCAGCAGGTTTCGAAGGAGGCACTGGGCAGAAGGCACCCAGCATTTGGCAAGGGGGCTGCTCTTGTGCCTGGAAAAACAAGCAGTCCCAGTAGCTTGTTTGCCTGTTTTTTTTTTCTAAAGGAATACAGGTTCACTCATCATGACAATAAGCATATTCACACTCCCACTGAGCCGGTTTGAGACTTCCAAGACCAGCACTGTGTATGAATGAGCCTAGTAAGAGCTACATACTGCAGTCTTAGTCAATGTTTTTCAAGTTTGGGTCAGTCTGAGGCACCGTAGCTGAAAAAGTATTGCAATGAGCATTGTAAATTAATATTTTATATTCCCTTGAAGTGTTTTTTGAGGAAATTAGCCTTCATTACTGAGGCATCTCTCCTGTAAACACAGAAAACAGAAAATACCTCTGCTGACAAGGACAGCATTGTAGGGCAGGGAAGGAGAGTAAACATTGAATCTGATGGGAAGAACTGGGTTGATTCAGCAGCTGAATCAATCAGGCATATGCATCCCTGCTCCCCAGCAGCTCCCCAAGCTGCAAGACCTGCAGCACCCACCCACTACAGATGGCCCCAACTTAACACCCAGGGAGCACCACCCCATTGCCCCCCCAGACCTACTGAAATGGTAAGGTGAAGACTTCAGCCCCTATTGAATACATCTCAAGGGCACCAGAAGGCCCACATTACTGTCAGCATGGTGGTTTGTGGTGCACAGGTTGCAGGCATCACAAGATCCTGGTCCCTAAACTGTGAGGGCAGCAAGGGTGTGGAGCTGCCACAACGCTGTTTTGCTTTTCGTGTTTTGGACCATTTGCACAGCCCAACTAGTGCTGGAGTGAGTATTTTTGGCACTGGCTGAGGAGGTTCCTCTGCAGCTGAGTGCAGCCAGCCAAACTCGTCTGGCACAAGGCAGGGCTTTTCAAAATGTTCTGCGCTCCAATCGGAAAGCAGCCGAACGCTACTCTTCTCAGAAAAGTGCTGCCCTTGTCCTTTTTTAATGAAAGCGAACTTGGTATTCAGTAGGAGCAGGCCAGAGCTATTTCAAACACGGAAGACAGCAGACACAAATCAATAGAAAAAAATAACTTCTTTTTATTTACAAAAAAATCCAAATATTGGATGCTGTAAACAAAATTCACAATCTGTTCCCTCTAAAGTCTGTTTTCCATCAGCTCTTTTTCTGTCTGTGACAATGCCTATAGTCAAAATGTTCCAAAAGAGCAATCCAAGGAGCAGTTTGCTGCAACAGGATGCCTTGCAGAAGGCAACAGTTGTAAGGAAATTTGAGGGAAAGCAAATCTGCACAGACTCCTACAGACTGCAGGAGCCTGCAGTGCCTTTAGCCAAGCTGTCTTGAAATTTGCAGGCTTTTTTTTTTTTTTTTACTATTTATTTTTTTAGCAAACCACTATTACAACAGCAAAACAGTACACTGATTTTCTTTCTTGGAAGGGAAACTCTCTGCATAAAGAAACCATACAAAAGAATATATGCAAATAGGAATATGCAAATACAGTTTTTCTCTTCTGTGCAGTTTTATCTAACACACTTTATTTTCTCAATTTAAAAAAGCGACTTTTTTGAACCGGTAGGAGCTTCTGTGATGTGATGCAAACCAAGCATTTAATAAGAGCTGTTTAGAGGATCTGTGTGAAGGCCTTTGTGCAAGATAAAAAATATTTTAAGTGCAATAAGAGTAACTAGAAAAATATCATCTTTTTGGTCTTCTAATTGCCCTTCTATTTTTAGAAGAAATGTTCTTACATTTGAGAGGACAGCTATATCTAAGGAAAAAAAGAAAAAAAATCCCATTTCAAAGCTCTTGGTTGTTTCACGATTGCTACATTTAACCAAGTTTAGTGCCCCACTGGTTAGCAGGAAATTCAGCTGTGGTACAAACAGTTTTACTGTAATCAGGTCAATGTCTTTAATCAGTTCAGCTCTTTAAAAGGGGCACTGTCTCCTGCAGCACAAGCTCTAACCTTACAGCTGATTGGATGGGATAGATGAAGTCCACAAAGCAAGAAGGCGGTTGTTAACTTTAAAAGTACCAGTGTGCCGAAGAGGAGGGGAAAAAACAGTTAAAAAGAAGTCAGACTTTATGGAGGGGAAGGTGTGCAAACCACAGAAACAAGCCAGCTTTGAAAAAGGGTTCTTATTTTACTCTTGGCCTAAACCCATGCCTTCTTCCCACCTCTAACACCAGGTACCTTTTAAGCTACCAGTCACAAATAAAAAAAAGCTCCACCAGTTCCACCACTTGATCATCAACATATGCAAAACAGATCTGGAATACCTATATAATATATATAAAAACATATTATATACGTATCAAAATGCAAATACCAAAAGGTGCAGTTTAGCTCAGAGCCCTGCTGTATGCACTATAAGGTAACTAGCTGCTGACAATCAAAAAAAAAAACAAAAATCCAAAAAACAACACAATAAAATTTGAGCTGAGAGGAAATAATTCAAAACTTTCTTTCAAGCAATGGCAAAAAAAAAGGGTCCTTCAAAGGAAAAATTTGTGTCATGTATTATCAGCATTCTGTGGTTGTGGAACAGCTATAGATTCTCCAACCCTTTTAAAGAGTGGATGACTCATTTATTTGCTGCAAATAGTTGTGGGAGAAAAGACATACCACATTACCAGCTGATCCTATTTCCCCAGCCCTCCCCTTGCTTCCGCTAGCAAACCGGGAGCAGGAGGCAAGGGGAGCCAGTGGGCCAGGAGCACCCAGCCCAGACCCTCCAAGGGGCTGGAGGGAACCTCGCTGGGACAAGAAGCCAGTGGGAGGTTGCAGCCAGCACCAGAGGAAGGGAAGGTGGGGACAAGATCTGCACGTCAATGCTGGGAATGGCAATGAACCAGCTTTTACGTTTCCTGAAGGACTCACGGGGAAGGTGCTTCAGTAAACAAATCGGGTTCCTATTAAAGTGCCTGCAGAGTGAAAAGTACAAAGCGCGACAAAAATAGATGTGCCTTACTCTCTCCATAGGGAAAACACACTGCCAGAACTCGAGCCCTTTCCCTCTCCCTGCCTCTGACTCCAACACCAGACCCTGCCTGTGACCAGAGAGGGCACAGCCGGTTTTCCTTCAAAAGCCTGAATTCCCTTTTTTTTTCCCCCCCTCAGCAAGAAAAAGCAAAATATCAGAGTCAAGTGTCACTTAGTCATTAGGTTTTTGAAGCTCAACAAAGAATTTAACACCTTCAGAGATGGCACTGAAGTGAAAACAACAGCAAAGGTTGGATTTTTCACCCCCTGCTGATCTTAGGGAGAGGAAATGAAAGTGAATAGTTATTGTTCCAATGTAAAGTGATTCCATTTAAATAAAGTACAGTACTGAAATTGTAAATGCAGTGTGACAACCAGATCAAAGATGTTTAATATTTGCATAAAAATATATATATAATATATATATAAAATATAATTTTAAGCAATCGTGCAACACTCTTAAAAAGGGTTCATTTCACATTTGCTAAATTCTAGTGGTCCTGGAATGCATAATGCATTCTATTAAAAATACTCCTTTAAATATTAACAATTAGTGTTCAAATAACCAACTAATACAATATTCTTTAGCTGTCAGGGGGTTTAAATAAACCTATCTTTGATCCACGTTCCACTGAATTACACATCATGGAGGTATGCAGTCACAACATTAGTGGGTTAAATGTCAAAATGGCATTACAGTACAAAACAGTTAAAAAAATCAGCTAGTCATATGTTTCTCCATCTGTGGAATTATTATGGCTCACAAGCAACCCACTGAATTACTGTAATCCTTGTTCTTGCAACCAAAGACATTATCTGAATCCCACCTTAATCCTGACTGGTTCATTTACTCCAAATTTCTCAGGTGTGGGTTAAAAATTCACTGCAAGGTGCCCACTGTCCTATGACATCCTGTTGCAAACTGGAAAACAAGTAGTACTTTATTTAAACATTCCTTAATTGCTACATTTTCATAGACCACATTAATATATATTGTGTGTGTATATATATAGATATACACCTATAACATGTACATATATACACACACAAACATATATACACACATACACACACGTACCTAGGATAATAGCACACTGACATAACATTAACTCTATACAGGTATTTGCCAAGAAAAAAAATAGGGCATTTCCTCCACCACTTATTCACAAGCTTATGGGGTTTTTTTGTTTTTAATCCTTGTGTCCCTGATAAAACAAAATGCATGGTTAAACCATAAAACTATATTTTTTTTCCTCACTTCAAATTTTATGAAGGTATCAGGCACTTTTGATTACTATTGGTGTGTACAAATATAGGAACATCTTTCTTTTCTTTTACATATATATATATATATATATATAATCTACTGTATCTTCTTTGCTCGGATAACTTATTTGAGAAATCTTTGGTCCTTGAGTATATTCTTTTTGCCACAGCTGGTCTTCCAGCATTCTCACATATTTAAAATGTGAGGCATGCACACAGCTGGAAATAATGGACTTTGTCATCGTACGTGTTTCTGTTTTTATAACTGTACCAATCCACTACTGTTCATTTGGAGCAAGCTGTTTCTGGTAAAGCATTCTAGTCAAGCAAGCTATACATTCTACACAGTCAATCCATAGACGGCACTTGCTGCAAGCCCCAAATGCAGTAATTCCAATATACAATTTTATTCAGCTTATCTCTGCTTTACGCCTCTAACTTTTAATTCCTGAATATACATAGAATTGTTTTTTGTGAATTTTTTCTTTTTGTTTTTTTTTTTTGTGTGTTTTGTTTTCTTTCATATTCTCCCTTTTGCAGATCCCATTCTAGAGTAAAAATAAAAATAAAAGAAAATAAGGCTTTCCCACCTTCTCTATGCCAAAGCTATGGGAGCAGATATTGCCAACCCATATTGTCATCAAGCATTCCTCCCTCACTTATTTCAGGGGAAGCTGGTTGCTTTTAATGACAGGCCTCTTGTGCTCTGGGGTAGGATCCAATTATTTCGGGGTTCTTTCTCGATCATGCTCCCATTATTTATTAGAAGAACCACAAGCTTTTCCCAAGCTTGAAAACTAGAGCAGATCATCATTGCACAAAACACCCCATTTAAAAGGGACCCGTTGCCCCTTCCTACGTATTAGAAAACATTCTCCCCACCGGGTCTACTAATTTTGGTCATTAATTACAGGGCAGCCAAGTAGAGTATGTGTGCTGCTGGCAAGGGAACACCGTCTGAACCTGGGCAATATAGTAATTGCTGAAGTTGGCATCTGCTACGTATGGGGCTGGCTGGTAATAGCAGGTGACATTGGCCACATTGGGGATGATATTTTGCTCAGCTAGGACCCGGATGGCCAGCATGGTGATCAGATTCAGAGTCTGTCTCCTCTCATGTCCCATCAGGCACACTGTGCTCTCGTTCACCACACCGTGAAGGGTCATGAGATAGTCATACTTGCGGTCCTCTAATCCCACAAAGTGGTTCTGCAAGTAGGACTCCAGCTTTCTCTGCTGTTCTCCAATGTCTGAGAAGTCAATGAAAAACCTCGAACACATGTATCTCTGCAGGGACTTAATCTCAGATTCAGAGGCAGCCCTAAAGCCCCTTACCAAAAGGTTGCAGTACTTCAGAAGACCACCTCCTCTGATTTCTTCTGGGTTTCTGGTGGCAATTATCTTGTTGCAGAGGTGATCAAAGGCTTCCTGGAAATCCCCATAGACGCTCTCACCAATGATAGTTGGATGAAAAGTTTCAGTCATCGGATTCTCTGAGCACTCATAAAATAGCAGTAGGGAGTCCAGCTTGATTTGAAAGGAATCGACACTGAATTCAAACTGCCGCCTCAGAGAGTCCACAAATTTCAGCTCCACATTTTTGCCACTGTTGTTGGACAGGGAGATGAGACTCCATCGGTCTGAATCATTGCATACTTTTACCATTTTCTGCACATAAGCCTCCTATAATTGGAAAGACAAAATGAGCAAATGAAGAAACAGATGCAAGAAATCTCCCATTCAGTGCATTTGCTTGTACCCCTAAAGCCCCCCCAGTCCTTGCATTTCATAAAAGATTTCATGGAGCCTGCAGATACAAACCAGAGAAGAAATGCTTAATGTGAGAGCTCAAAATGCTACCATTGCAGGAGGATGACAGAGAAGGGTGTTCTGCTGGGACTGTGGCATGCAAGGGAAGCATATAGCAACGCTGCTTCTTTCAGTCACTTTTAAATACATCTACACACTAAGCCCATGACACACATGCCAAATATGCCTGCACCCACACGCAAAAGGGCGCTACTACAACCAGATAAGAAATCTTATTTATCTGTTTCCACTTCTCTCTCTCCTCCCCACAAAAACAACTTAGCAAGTGTTCACTCCCCTCAATCCTTCCAGTGCAGGTTCCACAAATCTGCCCTATATAAAAAAAAAAAAAATCCGTCTAAAAATCTGAAAGACATCTGGCATTCGGTCTAATCAACTCAAGCAAACTGTCTTCGAGGGGAGGGAATATGCCTCCCCCCTAGGCACTTAGCGCACCTGAATGCATGCCTTACAGGCATAAAATCCATCTATGCTCCCCTTGCACCCAGGAACCGGTCCGGCACACCGAGCTGCCGCCAAGACAGGCTGGGAGAGAGGTGCGCAGCCCCCCTGGCACACACACGGCCCAGGTAAAACAACGCTCCGAGCAAATCAACCGAGAGGGAGGAAAGGCTAATTAATCCTGAAGAGCCCCGGCCAGGGCGCTTCATTGCAAACTCCTTCTCGATTTTGAGCATGAGGTGAAAAAATCGTTCAGGGTCCCCCTGGGTCGCGGGATGTGGGGGAGAGCTGCGTCTCTGAGTCCACCCCTCCATTCCCAGTGGGAAGGTGCCCACTCCCCGCAGGCAGGCGCTCACACTTGCCCGCTCCGGGCGTCTGAGCACAGGGCAGGTTTACCTTGAGGGTGAGTGGCGTGATCTTCTCCTTATTCACCCCCTCGGGTAAGAAATCCAAGAGGCAGTCCAAGACCACGTCCTTCACAGTCTGAAATTCGGCTTCCCCTTTGAGGTCGGCGCAGAAGATGAGGTCCAAGTCCTTGTAGCCCAAGCCGCTGTCCTGGTGTAGGACGTGGCTGGCGGCCGAGCCGTTCAGCCGCACGTCGCGCAGGCCGATGCCCTTCTCCTCCAGCCGGCTCCGCACCACCTTGACGATCTGGCGGGGCTGCATGGCCAGCGTGGGGAAGTTGCCGCGGCCGTGGATGGGGATGGTCTCGCTGAGGATGCGGTCCAGCCGCTGCACTTGCTCCCAGCTCAGCACGTTGCAGTGCGCGCTCTCGCCGCCGCCCGCGGAACTCCCGCCGGGGCTGCCGCCGGCCTTCTCATCGTCTGCCATGGTGTGCGGCCGCCGCCTCCTCGGGCTGGATCCAGGCACCGCTCCGGCTCCTCGCCGGCCCCCCGGGCCCCCTCTCCCTCCGCGCCTGGCAAAACAGGAGGAAAAGCCAGCGGTCAGCAGCTGCGCGCACCTGGCTCCCGAGCTCCGCTCCCCAACGGCCGTCCCTTCCAGCGGGGAAGCGGGGGACACACCTACTGATTAGACTAAAAAAAAAAAAAAAAAGAAGGAGAAGAGGGGGAGAAAAAGCCCCCCGAAGCCGGGCGGTGCTGCAGGATAGAGGAAGGCGCCCGACCTGCAGAGCCGCTGCTTGCGCCGCTCTCCGCGCCCTCGCCGGGGCAGAGGCTGCCCCGCGCCGACGGAGAGGCCGCCCCGCACCGCCCAAAAGGCCGCCCCACTCTCTGCCGCCGCAGGCTGCCGCCGTCTCCGGAGCTTTCGTAGTCCTGCCCGGGAAAGGTCCCCAGTAGTTTTTATACGGGGTTTCTCCGCTCTTCCGGGGCTCCGAGTCACGGCGCCCTCGTCCCGCCCCCTCCATCTGCATGGCCGGCCCGGCGGTGCCCCCGGCACGCCCACACCCCGCGCAACGGCGGTCCGCCCGCCCCTCCGCGCCGGCGGAGCGCCCAGCGCCGCCGTCCCGCACCACCCCGCGCTGGGAAACCCGCGCAGCGCAGCTTTCCCCGGCACGGATCCGGGGAGGCAACAAGTGCAAAACCCCTCCCTGCCTGCGCAGGGGGCGCGGCCCGTCCCGCTCCCGCCGTGCCCAGATGCGCGCCCAGGGGCACCCAGCTCCGCGCTAATGTCCATTCCCGATTTCCCCCCACCCCGCCTTTTTACCTCTTGCCCCCCCCTCCCCCCCCCCCCCCCCCCCCCCCCCCGGCGACATTCCCGGTCATCCCAGGCGCAGCCAAACTTCATACCAGAGCGACGGAATTTGGCAAGGGCCCCTCTCCAAACAGATGCTGAGGATCCCGGGCCGTGTGGTTTGCGCTGCTCAGCTCCTGATCGAGATTTCCAGAGCTGCCTGCCGCAGCTCAGAGGCACCACGCCGTTCCTGCCCGGCCCCGGCTCGGCCCCCTCCCCCACGCCCGCCCGCCCTCCTCGCCGGCGCGGAGGGGAAAAAGAAATCCCGAAGAGCACGAAGAAGCTCGTGCCTTCTAGGCGAGCATCCTGCCTATAGAGCATACTTGGGGAACTGCGGAGCGGGAAAAATAACGTTTAAGACATGCATATTATATAAACATACACATATATTTTGTTTCAGTTACGTTTCTTTTGAATAACAATGGATGTACCTGCTTCTTTTTCATCCCTGTAATAAAAATACATATAGATACTATTTAAAATACGTATGGATACTATGTACATATAGTTATTACTTAACATACAGACAGATACTATTTAAAACATAGAGATACTATTTTAAACAGGCTAAGCGCGGACACACACACAGACTACACCCCGCACACAGCAGCACCCGGGGACCCCGGGGTCTGCCACCGCGGTGTAAATAGCGGGTTGCGTGGAGAGATGCAGGGATGGGGGGAGGGATGGGTGGGCAGGACAGCGTTGCATCATTGCTCGCAGCTTTGTGACGCGCGGCTGGAAAGCAAATGGGGGTGCGCAGAGACGTGACGCGCGGCTTCCTCAACCAGGCACCTCGCCAAAGTGGGTGGGGGGCCAACAGACCCCGACGGGTTTTACTGCCTCCTCTCCCCAATTTTAGTGCTCCCCCCGTCCATAATCTCCTGCCTTGGGATTGGGTTGGGGGGGTATAGGGGTGTGTCCCGCTCCTCACAGGGAAACACCTAAGCCGGGCGAGCTGGCGTGGTTTATCCTCCCCCCTCCAAAAGCAGAGGCGGGGGTCTTGCCGAGCTCGGCGTCTCTCCCGTCGGGGGAGACCCCCCGGCCCAGCCCGGCCCGGCCCGGCCCAGCCGCGGGGCAAGAGCGCCCCCTGCCGGGCTCCGGGCGCTCCCGAGGGGCGGGAGCAGCCGCGGCCGGAGCGGCGGGGGGTGTTTGTTCTGGGGGCGGCCTCGGCTTTGATTCACTGCCCAGATTCCCTCGTACTTCAGCAGCACGTCTGCTCCTGACTCTGGAGCAGGCAGGGAGCAGGGGCGACTCCACGCTGTTACCCCGTCACGCAGCACCGCCGGCCCCTCCCCGTGTCACTCACGGGACGAAAAAATTGGCTGTAGTGCTCTATGACAACGCATTATATGAAAAAAAAAAAAAAAAAAAAAAAAAAGAAAAAAAAGAAAGAAAGAAAAGGGACCAAAAAATAGGGCAGGAAGCTTTTAAAATCCGGATGTGCACAAGTGACTGCAGCTTGACAGCAGAGTGTTGTGCGTCTTCTGGCACGCTGAATGGGGTTTGCTAACTAATTCCTTTATTTTAAATAAATATTCAGACTAAGGGACCTGCTGGCAAGGGAGCCTGGGCCACTGGCTATTGCTGCTGGGCACAGAGAGCCTCCACTCTCTGCTTGAGTGCAACTGACAGTGCATTCCAAGAGGAGGGTGCCAAGCAATGCCCATCGCCCTGCAGGGCAGAGAAATGCCCGAGTCTCTCCAGACCCAGCCGGGTCATAGCTGAGGCCAGGGGCTTGCGGGGTTCCCACAGGGGAGTGGGAGGGGGGAACTGCCTGCCTGCCGCACTGAGGTATCTATGCACTGCCCTCAGTGCATAGTTAGGAAGCTCAGAGAGGTTAAAGCACAACCCCATTTGCAGACTGGCATCACTCAGGTGAACCACAGTTCACTAGGGCACACGATTTAAACTTTCAGAAGGAATAACTACGGCGTTATTTATAAGCAAATTATCTCTATCAGTAATCAACCAGATTACGGATTTCTAGAGTAAGGGCAAAGATCAGACCTGGAGGCATATCCCATATTAAGCCAGGACATAACCAGGAAAATGAGACTGCTTCCTGGTTGGGAGTAGTGAACGGTTCATTTTGTTTGTGTTTGTCAGCATGTTGCAATGAAATTTTAGCAATATTTCAAATACCGCAGAACGTATCAGTGAGTTTACACTGGTCAGTAGGATTTAATGTTATTTTATACAGACCTTGTTTCATTTCCCCATGAAGTGTGGGTTTTAACCTCTCTCAAGTTGCTAATTCTTGCCCACTTAAAAAGAAAAATGGGCAGCAGTTCATCCTGGGGAATACAGATTTGCTAAAGACAAGGCAAATATATCTCAGAAGGAAGACCTTTGCACTGCTGAGCTTTGCCAAAGGAGCAAGGCCAGCCAAACCCTGCCCTCACCTCACCTTCCCTTTTTCAGTGTAAGCACCTGCAAATCACCTCCTACTCACTTGAAAGAAGAGAGGAAATCGTTTCCAGTCAGAATCACTGCATTTACACTTTTTCAGTTCAGAAAGGTATGTGAGATATTAATCATTGTGCTCTTCATATAGATTAACAACTATTTGCATTGTTGTGCAATTTTTTTCTGCTTCTCTTCCCCTAATTAATGGACACTAGGTAAAGGGTGTGTTGTGTTGGTTTTTTTAATAGCTGTCTAAATATAAGGGAAATATATACTCAAATATGAAAGCCCAGGTCACTTTAAATCAGTAGAAATCATTAAGAATTTTGCAAGAAATTGAATTAGGGTGTATTAGCTTACAAGAAATTCAGAAATATTTGCATGATTTACATCAATTACAATTATTCTACTTATGAGTGGTAATGCTGCTGCTAATAAAAGAATATATTCAGCTCATGAACATGCTCTGTCCCTTTAATGACAAACACTTTTGGAAGGAAAAGGTGGTGGGGTCAAAATTGTCAATGTGAGCAGTAATTCTTTAGCAGAATTTTGATTCTGTTACTCACACAAGTTGTTTGTACTGCCCAAGCAATTAGTAGAAACCCAAGATATGTGATGTGAATCATGTCTTTCTGTATGTCTGCACAATATTTTTCACTGAGTCTCTTCATTTAACCCATACTCTCAGTCCTGCTCTAGAACAAATGAAATTTAATAGCAATACATGTGTTTCTTGTATATGCATTTGTGTATATTTGCTAATAAAGTCCTCAGTGTGAGATGTTAATTCAGCTTGGCCATGTAGCAGAGATCGCATTCTCCAGGTGAGTTCTGCTGAATTTAAGAATTTAAGTATTTTATTGACTGACTTATGACTGACATGTACTGTGACTGTAACATCATTCTGTCTCCCTTCTGCCCAAGACATGGTGCCTAAAACAGGAATATGTTCTCTTTGGACAAAAAAAGAATGAGAAACTGTGACTCTTCAGCTGTCCCTATTCTAGGAATTGGTGCCCATTTGCTGTGCAGCAGGAGCAAAACTTCCAGTTTAGTTTTTTCCAGGAGGAATTGAGTTCATGTGACACAGCTGCTCTGCTGACATGGCCAACATGCGTTACCTACAGACAGTCAGGGGATTCACTTCTGAGCAGCAACACTATTTCAGTCCAAAAACTAGTGTTGACTCACCCAGAGGTGTTTGGTTTTGTTAAAAACATAACAAACATCAATATTGCTATCGTCACTAGGTATTAAAAGCAGCAGCCTTCTGTCTTGTATTGACTTGGCAGAAACAAGGAAGTCTAGGAAGTCCAAAATACACTGGTCAGAAGTTTGGAAAAAAAAAAAATTATCATAATTGTGTCATGAAAAGTTTAGTAATATAATTCCTCCTTTCTTTTATTTATTTCTAATCCTTCTATTAAGGACAGTGATTAACAGTGGAGACAAATGGCGGGTCATGATGGTTTTCCCTATCTCTTGACAATGTTAAAAATGCATATAGATGTTCAATATAATAAAAAAGCAATAGTCTGTAGCCAGATGGACATCGAGGACCACAATTTTTAGGTGGCTGGATATGCAGTGTATCAAGTGTGGATGAGCAGGCTGTGCAAGGGGAGCTCTGGGGCCCCTCGGCAGCCCTGGCTGCGGTGGGAGCACTGGCAGTTGCATAGGGAATACGGCAGCCCTGCAGCTTCCCACCCAGGCCTGGCACAGCTGCTCTCTCTGTCTCTGCTCAATAGTGCCTTAGCATGGCTGGCGTGGTCTATCTCATACAGAGGCCAACAGCAACTAAAACATTAAAAATGAGATCTTGACCTAATTTTTTGTTCTCTGCTTGCTAGAGACGGAAAGACATTGCTGGGCAGCAATCGCCGGAAAACTTCTTTATGTTATTCACTGTGTTGCTACACAATTATCTCGCTGGAAACAGCAGCTATATGAGGGAAGAATATTCATAGCTGTTCTCCACCCAGACAGTATGAAAATGTATCAACTCAGCTCCAGATACAACTTTGTGGAGAGTACCGGCTGTTGTACCCTTTCCCTCCGTCCTCATCACCTCATGTGCAGCTGCTGGCAGGTGCTCTGGGCAGCTGCCAGCTCCATCCTGCTCCCCACGCAGTACAGTTGGATGCCTCTTCTCTGCTGGTTGCTACCCCAGACCAGAGAGTGGGGAGATTTCAAATAGGCATCAGTCAACAGGACAAAAGTGCAGAGAACTTGACTTGGATGGGAAATGCTGGGAATTACCTCAAAGAATTACTATCAGATCCAAACAGAGCCCAGCCCAGGGTGAACCTTGCACCCCACATACACATTCCAAAAATTAGCTTAATGAAAACAGCCCACAGTAAATGAAAGTTTGCTAGAAATGACTTTGAGTACCAAAATTTACTGTTATTGACAATAGCACAGAACAAAGTACCTTCAAAATTAACTGTAAGACCTTGTCTATACCATGACACACTTGTAATACTTCCCAAATTTTTTTTTATTCATATATTTCCTCAGAACTAGCCCAGGCAAAGTTTGAGCATGGGTGTGGAAGTAGAACTCAAAGGCTGGTTTTGTTTATTGGTTTTGTTTTGGGTTTCTTTATTTTTTTTTCTCACTACAGTACTCAAGTCTGATTTATTTTTTTTTTCCAAGGGTCTTGTCTTTCTTTTGCATGCATGAAAAGTAGTCTTCTGATACCTTGATATTCTATAGTTTACACTGGTTTATTTCCAAAATTTATTTCCGTGTTTGACATTTTGTGATGGAATAATCAATACTAGGAATTATTACTGGATTTAACATTGGCTGTTGAAGTAGTCAACACTAAGGTTCTTTGAACAAAATAAAAATCAGAGTTACTAGAAAATGGTATTTCAAAGATAAATAAAATAAATCTTTGTGCTTTCAAAGTACTACTTTTTTCTTAGTTTTATTTTTCTTCTGCCAGATTTTACTGAAAAGATGTTTTACTCATCCTGGGAAAAATGTCAATGTTTGGTCTAAATACTGTGATGTTTTGAAAAGGTGAAGTTTGAAGAAGGCCAAATTATCAGAATTTTCTGATGAGCCTGCCAGTAGCTTTTCTGCAATTCTGCTGAGAACGTGCGTGTCAAATGAAATAGTAGTATTCAGCATGTGCATTGCTGCAACAACCACTGCCTAAGTTAAGAGATCAGGGCACCAAAAGGTTCATCAAAGGACCTGTTCCTGCCTCATCTAGGTAGTTCATAGCCTAAATACACCAGTACATAACAGTATTTTACATTAGACAAAATCATCAACATCTGCTCCTGAGTAGGATTTTTAGAGCTGGAGCTGTAGTCAGACACAGGAGATGGCAAGCTTCTCACCTTCTCCATGCCAGGCCAGCAGCCATTCCACCTATGCTGCAAAACGTAAGATGGTGTGCTCCTGGCAAACCCTTTTTCTCTAGTTTACTTGCATAAAAATAGTCATGCTCTTAGTTTCAGTTATGTTTTACACTCAGATACTGTTGTGATTTTGCCCATATTGATCTTTGGGATCTAAGTGTGATAAAAATGAACTATACTATGTATTCCTAGTCACATGGCAGCCAAGCATAAGATTTCATTTTTCTTTTTTTTTTTTTGTTAAAATGTTTTTTCATTGTTATGTAGGAGAGTTTAAAGCTTCTGTCTTCCTACCCCCATAAGAAAGACACCCCACCAATATTTCATGTCTCATGCATTCATGCAATCCTAGTTTCTTGTGACTGATAGGATTTTATGCTGATTTTACTTCTCATGTTTTGTTTACCTTACAATGCATTAAGCTCACATGGTAATACCCCAGTGGATTTCAGCATTCTGCCTTTTATTCAGAAGAGATGGAGAAACTCATAATTTCAGATTTAAACAAGCTGTCTTGCTTTTGGAACAGCAAACTGCAGAGTGAAAATACAATGTGAACTAGCAGAAATCAGGTTACTGTTCATTCAAACAGAATTGGTTTCACAGAGTCAAAGCCATAATTTAGTTTTACCAAGTACTTTCACTATCAAGACTGTGACTCCTGATGGAGTCAGGGCATCTTTCAGTCTTGATTAAAGCCTATAAATGCTTGAAATTAAGTGGTTTACTATTGAAAATGTGTTTCATTATCCAATTAATCTCACTGTTAAAAATGTGCATTATGTTCCTAGTCAAAGGGCATATTTACACAGAACAGGAGTGTTTGTGTTGAATTTGCTGCACACTGAAATCACATGTATATTTCCAGAGTGCAATTTTTAGCAACTAAAAAAAAATGAGATATACAGATTTGGTCCTCCTCCTGTTTAAAACTACCTGTTGAAGTAATACTGACAAACATTTGCATAGAGGCACAATAAAAATTTCCTTAGCTGGCATCTCACACAACTTTGCATCTCACTCAAGACTACTGAAGATGGCAGGCTGCTGTTAAAGAAGGTTATCTATCTCTAACTGTTCCCAGGGAGGCAAAATATGTTTGTTTAGAGCAAATACATAACCATTACCCATACTACAGCAGATTTTTGTTATCTAGAGTTATATGGATGGGTCTTTCACTTAAAGGCAAAGAATCAAAACTGTTACCCAAAAAATGCAATGTTGTCCCTTCATTTTTTAAAAAAACACTTAATCCCTTCTTCTTTCCCCATCACAGATGATTTCCAGCTCTCTACATGCCAACGATGGCAGCTGGAGCAAGAACTCAGTTTGGAATCATGCTGCTGTCGCAAACAAGAATACAGTGGTGCGCTTTGCCGAAGCACCCACCTACAACACTCCTTTTTTCTTTCATAGATCTACTTTTCATTCATGGGAAACCCTGCTCCTCCACATCATACATCGCTTTGGTATGCTAGGTTCAAAGAGCAAAATAGTGTTAGAGAAGCGTGTTTAGTCAGAGTACGAAAAAAAGTGAACTAGGCAATTTATCAAGTACATTCCACAGCAAAAGCAGGGTATTTGGAAAAAAAAAAAAAAAAAAAAAAAAAAAAAAAAAAAAAAAACAAAACAAACAACCAAAAAAACCCCCAAACAATACTTTTTTTTTTTTTTTCCAAATTAGAAAGGGGAATATGCCGTAGAGGAAAGAAAAAAAAATAAAAAGGTGTTTTTTCCCATGCAAGCTTTTTTCCTCCAGAAATGTGAAAATTATACAGATCAGTGCCTTACGCAGGTTGTTATGTGGCAGTAAGCCCTGCCTCCACATCACCAGGGGGTTAGAGAGCCACCTCTGATGAAGAGAAGACTCCAATCTGTGCTGCCAGTTCTCTTGCTGAGATCCTGCAGGATCTCAAATGGAATGAGCTGCCTCTCACAGCTGCAAGTTACCACCAGTCTTCGCGCCACGCAAACCAGGAACCCTGGGGCTCCAGCCCTTCCTGAGCATCACCGGAGCATCGCCAGCACTATTTACTGCTGGGAGGGATGGGCAGCTGCACGGCAGCAGCTGCAACCCCATTTTAGCTCAGAGCGGGATGCAAACTCCTGCTGTGCAGGCAGGAGAGTTGTTGCTTTCCTGAGGAGCAGTTGTCAAGAGCACAGCAATCTTCACTGCCCTATGCCACTGAAGCATGGGTTTTGAAGATCTCAGAAATCGGTAAGACCTAGGAGCTGGGAGCCTTTTCCTGACTGGGAAAGGACCAGACCAGCTTCAGCTCTCAGCTCCTGCTGAGTTTGTAGCTCAGCTGTTGCCCCACTGCTCAAGAAGCAGAAGCAGGCTCTTCTACAGAGCAGCGGCTTCAGCTCCTCAGTCCTGCTGAGCTCAGCAGTAGCCCAGCTGAGCTCTGAACCGTAAGCTGGCTTTGTGGATAGATAAAAATAGTAAGGCATGAATAACATTAACACTGAAATAAGGGCAACTGTCACATTTCTGTTCCTTTTTTACTGTGAAGCCCTCACAAGGCTAAAAGGGCAGAGTCTAGAAGTCCAAGTGCAAAAACTCTCTTAGCCACAGCACTCCATGGTCCATTTAGGTCTGACTTGTTTCTGGACAGGCTCCTCGGGCATGCAAACTTTCAAGTGGGCTCTGCTAAGGAATAAGGAGGAGGCATCACAGCATGTAACCTCAACCCACCATTGGGATTGCAGAAAGGAAGCGAGCTGGGAATGGAACCTTTCTTTCCATCTCTGATGTTTAAACGTTCCTTGTCATCTTCTAAAACAGCTTGTCTGAGCCAAAATGCAGAGAACAGTTTGTGAAATTTTGTCCTTTTGAAATAGAGCCCTGAGCTTTCCTCCTACTCATATCCAAACCTAATCTTATCCCAAGCGACAGCCTCAGCTACTTCGCAGCCCAGACTCCTTCTCAAGTCTTTCCCTGACATTAAGGGATTTCTTGTTGTTGTACCACTGTGCATCTGAAACAGCTGTGGTGTGTTACAGTCCTGTGAGGTGACCTGGTAAATGAAAACATAGTGAATGTCATGCTAATATTATTAATCTATTTCTTGTTCCTTCACTGAGGAAATTTGCATAATTAACCCCCAGAGGTTCTTATTTATCAGCATAACATTTGTTTCATTTGCCATTGCATTCCAAATATTGCTTTGCCCTGGAGACCTGTTGTGCTAGAGCAGAGCTTCAGAGAAAGATTTCTATTCCACATGCCAAATGTTGCTATTATCCCTACCAGAATAATAGGGGAAGAATTTTGGCTCTAGATACATGGAATTTTATGAAGAGGCAATCTGTGCTTTTACACAAGCAACCCTGGATTATTTCTTGAGGTGGTGCTCAGAAGAGGGTTGATTCCATTGCAAGAGGGGTGATCCCCCATCAATCTCTTCCCAACAATCCCAGTACACTGTTTTGGTAGGAGCCTTGTGTCTCTGGGCAGCCCACTGATGAGGCAACTTCTTGTGAAAAAGAAGTTCCTGCCCTAAGTATTGCTTTGAAAGCCATCCAACATGGTGTTTCACAGCAAGGAAGGAGAGGAACATTGTCCCTTTTTTTCTGATTACATCATACTGTGTCCCCACTTGAGGCCAGCAATACATTTCGGTCTTTCGGGGATAAGTGCCTGCTGCATAATTTACAGTACTTTGTTGCTTTGAACATTTGCATCTTAATTACTGTTAAGCAGCAGATGCCCAATAAATGTTGGGATTACATGTGTCCTTCCAGCATCTGTCTTAGACTACATCATCTCTGTAGGTAAACTCATAACATCTTAAAAGCAGCTGATCCCCTTCAGGCAAAGTGTTCCTATTAATCACTTTTCATAACTCATTGCCTTCCTCACCTAAATTGCACATTGCTCTGGATGTGCACAGAGCCCTGGATGTGCACAGAGACCCAACAAGCCCTATGTAATGCTGTGCCAGCCCTGTGAAGAGGCAGGGGCATAGGCATCCCACATTGCATCGCTATTGACCTCATGGCAAGTCAAACAGGAAGCCCAAAGCAAGGCAGCAGGGCAGATGAGCAGACAGACAGAGGAAAAAGCCCTGAGGCTCAGAAGAGTGGGCTGATCAAAGAGGTGGTCACCAGGAACAGAGGAAACCCAGACCTAACTGAAGAAAATCCCAAGGCCATTTCTGCTTTGATGGGAGCTGCAACTGCTCCACCAGCTTTCATCTCTGTCTGCCTCCTCCTATGTTTTCTCTTCCATGGGCGATGTGCTGGGGACCGGGAAGGAAGTACCAGGACTACTTAGTGGTAGTTGGCTCCGATTGTTTATGTGCTCATGTACTAAATGAGCAGAATTATCACATGCCCTTTAAAAAAACACACCTGCTAAATGCACAAAACTAGAGGTGAACAAAATTGCTGTCTGCTAATGACAGTATGGAAGTAGTGGGTCAAAAAACAGCCAGAAAATGATTTCCCCATTTTCCCTCTAATAAACTGTAATCCTGAGCTGATTTGTTTTTAAGGAGTTCTGGCATTATTCCAAAGGGCTGCATTTTCCAGAGATGAGCTATCCATTTCCTCTGGTCTTTTTAACATGGCTGCAGCTGAACTTTTAAGCCAGATCATCCCAATTTGCCAGGCATGAGATTATTGCTGATGTGCAAAATGAGGAAGAGAATTAAAAATAACCATGCCAGTAGCTGTGCAGTCTGTTGGTTTAAGGCTTAGAGGTTTATGTGTCATTTGGAAGTACTTGAGTTCCAGAATAGGCTGTTCAGTAAGTCTCTGTTGTAGGGAGACACACAGTACAGATCTGACTCCTTTGCTTTTCACAGATCAGCTTAGGATACAGAAGCATGAAAAAACACCCAGACACTCGTTTTAGAACTGAATAGGTCAGTGCTTTAACTGCACGTGATGAAAGCCAGTAGTGTACTTGGGTATACTTAGCTCAGCTTAGCTCAAATTAATTGTATTATGCACATGTTAGGCTGTATCATATAATGCAGCATAGCACACGCATGGTCCTCAAAGGCAGAAATTAGTGACTCCAGCCACACAGAAAAGATGCTGATGAAATTTCAAAAATCAGATTTCCTGATGGTTTATTTATTTTTGCAAAAATGCATTTTTTGAATGGAAGCATTTTTAGATCCTTCCTTTTTATTGCTGAGCAAATGCCCTACATTTAAGTGCAGTTCATAAACCTTCTGTACCCACTAATGAGGAAAACGTTTGCAACTCTTAGACACAGGCCAGACAAAGAACAGTCACCCAGTAGCCAAAGCTGTTCATATATCCCAAGACTCTCTTATTCCTCACCTCTTTTTCTGGTGTATGTGTTTTAATTCCTACATAAAGAAATGGAACTTTCTGTAGTCTTTCAATGTAAATTTAGTGCAGGAGATTTACTTCACATATCTCTTGTGCTATTGAAAAGAGGTTCTTTAAACTAGATTTGGACACTTTAAAATACATTAACAATTTATCACAAAACATGTAATTTAATGTGTCATTTTGCATCCAGATATCAGTAGCTTTTCTTAACATTAAAAGAGTTGCTACGTTATTGTCAGCCTTCTGTCAACCCAGGTAAAGAGCTATTAATTACCTTTTGTTTTTAATTATACCTACCTAAGGCCTGGGCCTGATGCGTTTTGAGCCCGTGGTAACTCTTTAGCAGCAGTGATCCTTTAGAGGGGAAATGAGGAATGTTTAGCTGTTAAAAACAGTTTTTAGTGGAGCTGATGTCCTCAATTAGTCCTTTTTACTTAATAATTGCTACTTCTTTTCCTCTTGCTAGCTAAGCAGGTCTTCTTTTGTCTTCTGAGATGTCCAGAGTGTTAAAACTAAACTTCCTCCTCACCTTGAATAATACAAATGGAGCAGTCACCACTAAACATCTGGCAATTACACCTGAAATATCCACCAAGGATTTGCTATTATGATTCTAAGAAGAGGGAAAAACCATAAGTGGTTGGGTTTGTTGCTAGTATCCAACAGACAAAAGTACACCAGTGCTCTTAGCAGAGGACACAGGGTTTCATAATCTTTCTGTGTAGATGATTTGACTTCTAATTGTTTAGTTTTTATGGGCCTCCCCCAACCCTGTTCCTCCTCACCCTGAGCAGAGTGAACACACATCTTTACAGCCCCTACCTGTTCCAGCCAGCATCCTGGAAGTGACATCTGCCCAACCTTTTTTTCAAAGCCAGGTACTGTAGCTGAGGTGTCCAGACACTGCTGGTGTCAGGGCACTGGCAGCTCTAGCCAGAAAAGCATGCTGGATGGGTGACATAGCATCCACATGTGTGGGTTATTTCAAGCAGCTCAGGCAAAAATACATCCATTGTTCAACAGTCCCTAGAACAGCTAATCTTGTTCCTCTATGCCAACAGCTGTCCTATTAATTGTGTATTTTTCATAGACGTAGTTCCGCAAATTCCATGTGATACATAAAGATCAATAAAAATAAGGTCATTTATAAACACTCCTTCTTTCTCAGCGTCTCTGCCCTGCTCCCAGGATATGCCTGTTGGCAAGGTGAACCGCCTGTCACAGACTGTCCACTTCATCCAGACCAAACGATAAAGCACTGAAAGGCATAATGATGGTGAGCAGTTAAAGGCAAAATAAAAGGGAAAAATAATAAAAGAAAAGCACCTATAAACCTATTAGTGCATGTATAGCTCACCCAACATGGACTAGAACCACCAAATACATTTCTGCTACCTAGTTTATACTTATTGAATGCCCTCATGTATTTTCCACAAGGGCTTACCTTCCATTTCATTTAACGTAACCCATTGATTTCAAAACTTGACATAGGAAAGGTCTCTCTGGGGCCTCACAATTATAGCAAGTTGTGCAACCTGAGTATCAGCCATTTTGATAGAGACTTCCTGCCACGCAGTGGGTTTCAGTTCTGCAGGTCTCTGCTGTGCTGAAGTAAATAAAGGACCACGTACACAAATATACCATTGGCTTTGTCTGCCTCTCCCATCTGCAGTCACACCAACTGGAGACTTGGGTTTCTGACAAGACACCTGATCTCTGGCATACCAAAACACAGTGCCTTGCGGGACAGGAAGATTTGGGGGATATATAATTTCAAAACCATCGGGGTGCTGTAATACCTCTGATCATTCATGTCATGGGGAAACACTGAAGAACAAGATGGCGTTTGCGTGCTGACCTCTTTTTTTGCTCTTTTACCTTTCTGCTCATGTACTGTATGTCAAAGTTGCAAAGGGTTGTCATTCATAAGAGTAATCTGGTGCCAATCCTGTAAAAACTTCCTTTTAACAGAGATAAGATAATTCAGTCTAACAGTTCTTTAACTAAATAGGATTAATTAGCAGGAAGCTGGCTGCTTAATTCACCACTGACCTGTAAAACCTGATAAGAATGAGGTCACTGGACATAACAGAGCTATTTAGGAGTTTAGCTCAAACTCTTATAACAGAAAACTTCATTTAAAGATCAGTCTGATATAATAAAACTCTGGAGTAACAAAATATTACTTATTAAAGAGAGATCTAATCTTTAAAATAGTGTGCTCTGTATACACAAAAGCACATTCCTTCCAAAACAAGCAATTGCAACATCTAAGCACAGTCAGTGGACACCAGACTTTGACATTCAAACCAAACTTATCCAGTTTCACATCCTTTCCCCAAAAATTTGTTATATAAAGCTCATTTTTTGTGACCTTAAAACTCACAGGAGCTTCACATTATGAGAATCTTTTTTTCACGTTTCACTCCTTTGAACATATCCTGAGTAATCATCTTGATTAAACGAAGCCTGTTTAAGGATCAGAAAAAATAAATAGTGTGCATGTACCTCCATAGCTCCTCAGTTTCCCTTCAGCTTCTACCTAGCTTTCACTATTTTTTTTTCTGACAGTAATTTTTTGCAAATGACAGTTTCTATTACTAATACACATGTACATCTGCATCATTTCTACCAAAACAATGCTCCTGTTTTCCACCGGGAATCTCCTATTTCTTCCCCAAAATTATGTTCTGTCTCTTTTCCACATTAAGTAAGGAATATCATGCAGGGTTTCAGTTGATTTATCTACTACAGTGGGCACCATTTTTGAAAGAACTTGGTCCAGAACTTTTTACAGATCAGAAATACCACCTGAAGGCACTCTCAGAAACTAACTGGACCTGTTTTAAAACCTTGCAGTCCTGTAAAAACCAGACACAACATCTGAGGTAAGGAACCGTCAAAAGAAAAATTATGGATTTTGATGTATTAGGCCAAGTTGTAGTCTGATTCCAAAGCAGAGGGAAGAATGGTTACACCTAGCTACCCATCTGGGAACAAAAAGATTTTCCTCTTTAATTTTTTCCCTCCTTTTATTATTCCCTTCCATCTTCAAAGCCTTCATGTAGTAACTGGCTAGTGTCCCACCTTTGCTTGCCAAGGAAGTTTGAACATATTCCTTCAGATAGCTAAAAAGGTTGTTATGGTTTGAAAGAAACATTTCTTCTACCCAGGAGCTCAGCACACCATGTCCCCATTTCTCCAGCCTGCTGCCAATACTGAAAAATGAGATTACTTTTCAAGCCCACAGCTCAATAATGAACAGTTTTGTGTGTCTACTACAAAAGATCAGGAATCCAGACCCACTTTTGTATTTAATATACAGAGCCAGATTCTCAGTTGGTATAAGCTGAAGCCGCTCTACTGGTGCAAAGAAAAATATACTGATTAACACCTGCCAAATTTCTGCTCTGAATATTATGTTTGCAGAGTAAATGGCATAAATCATGGAAACTGTACTTAGTTTTTCCACTTAGAGATATTCTTTTTCCAGTTCACTCTGGGAAAACATTGTCCCCCTTAATAAAGTGCTAAAGATTCAATTAAAAAAAGGTAGGGCCAAACTGCCTCCAGAAAACTCAAAATATTTTCTTGCACCATTCATCACAACTACCTCCACAGCCACAGAGACAATGGGATGAATAGTTCCTTGTCTAGAATTTTTCCCTCTTGTCTAGTATTAATATGCCAGAACTGGATTTATGTGTGAAAGGAGGGATGTATGCACACACAATACGCTCCTTCACTTTACCTGGTGCTGTCTTTCTCTCCGGCATACAGGGCTCAGGCTACTGGAATTCCCATTAGTTCAATCTATCCAAATGGCCAGATGATCCATCAGTAGAAAAGGAAAACATTTAAACTTTGTCTGCCTGCTACATTATTTGTAAAAAGTGTTGTACATAGAAAAAACTCTTCCAGATGTTGCTAAGTTTTATTGAATTAATCAGTCTTCCAGAATAAGGGTGTAGAAACTACATTTAAACAGGTAATATCAAGGGTTATTAGAGATGAAAACTAACATTGCTTGTTAGTTTTGTATTGAAGTTCATATATTGAAGTTCACATCTTCAGCAATCTGCTTCTTGTGCAACATTTTGGGATATGGATGCAGCTTTACAAAAGGGAATGCTACTTGGTGGTATATTCCTAATGCTTAGATTCATTTTTTTTTTTTTAAGTAGACATACAAACCACTGCAACATGCACAGTAAGTAAACAAGCGCTCCCACGCTGCCAGAGAAGATATGTGCAAAGTGATAGCACAGCTAGTTTACTTTTATCCTCAGATTAAATAAGCATTTTTACCTTTTAATAGATACCTGAGCTGGTAAAATGAGAGGGAAGAAGTCAAGGCACGGGAAATTTTGAGAAAGACTGTGAATAGTCCTTCCAATCACTCCTGCCTGCTTGGGATAGGAGAAGAAGGAAGCAAAGACAGAAAAGGATTATTCTCGTGTTGTTACAAGTCTGTCCATGAGCTGAGAAAACTGCTTCCAAAAAGCAGTGTGTTGAAATGGATACACTTCCAGGATTTCTAGTTCCTACACTCATACCTCTGTCATCCTAATAAAAAACCCAAACCCAAACAAACTGTCAACTACATGAAGTCTCATTGCTTGAGATTAATCCTCCCCTCCACACTCCAGTTGCTCAGGCTATAGCTGGAAAAGGTTTAGTAGCCTTAGAGAAAATCCAGGCTACGCCAAATGCAAAACCAATCCTAGCTGAGGGCCAGGAATTTAGAAGCAACTGAAGTCTGCTGACATCCCTAGTCCACACAGTGTCTCATGTTCAAACTGATTACTGGCATGGCAAGACTCAGACAGTTCAGTGATTTTGTCATGTGCCAACAAGTTCATCCATGATGATCTTGGCCTTGCATGCTGAATTTCTGTTGTCCAGGGTAGGATCATGCCCCAGGCCACAGTCAAGACTGGAAAACTGGATCACCTAATGGGTGACCTTCTGCTGGTGTCACCCAGACTCCTCAGACACTTCTATTTGCATTCAAACTGTTGTTCAGGCTCCCCAAAAGCACAGGTTGCCATTCTCCCCCAGCATGGCTCATGCTTCAGAGATGCCCTCTCAATGCCCTGAGAAGCGATATCCACCCCAAGCTCCTCGTAGGCAGCATTAGGGCACATAAGCGGTAACTAAATACCCAGTGTCCAAAACCTGGTGGGAAGTTTGGACTTCCACGGTGGTTTAGTTTCAGAGACACACACAGCTCTTTGAAGGTCACTGCTCCAGCTCTTTCACATCCACCTCTATTTTTTTTACTTCCCTCCTGCCCAGGACATATTACATTTGTCAGCTCTGTCAACAACAAGTTTTTATTTTCCCATTTTGTTCTTACCCCTTTTTACCCAGTTCATCTGTTTTCCTCCTGCCTTTTCTCTACCCTCATGAAATCAGAAGCCTGGAACTAACACTTATTTCAAAAGTGGTGGTGGAGCCATCAGCTGAAAGCAGATTTTTTTTCCAAGCCTTGAACATCTGTCAGCAAACATTGTGGGGTAGTGCTTGTTAACATAACAGGTTGTGTGGAAAAACACAGCAGTGCCTCTCTCCTCTCCCCACAATCTTCCTCAATTTTGATTCACTGGGACTGTCCTTCATCTAAGGCCTACAAAATGGGTAAACAGGCATGTTTATCAAATCAAAATGAGAGGGAACATTTTAGGGAGTAGGCTGTACAAGGGACTGCAGGCAAAAACCCCACAATGCTCTGGCCAGCTTAAAGGGCAGAAATCATTGCAGCATGCTGCAGCTATCAAATCTATAAGACATAACCTCATTTATTACTCATCATGTTGCCACTTATGAGAAAATGAATGAAAATAGTAAAAAAATTTAAGTTTCAAAAGAGAAGTCCTGAAAACAGGTGTGTGATGTACCCTTCTGGACATGTGCGGGTGGCTTGTAGGATTGGTTCTGACCCGACTCGTATGTGAGAAACTCCAGTGGTAAAAGATCATCAGAATATATAAACCCTTTAACACATCTGTTGACATGTGCCAGTTTTACATGAACCTTTTATTTACTGCCCTTTTTTTAATTAGAGATACAAGGTGCAAAGAAATAAACTGCACAAGACATTATACCCAGGAGAATACCAATCTCATGTGCAGGAGCAGCTCCGGGTTTTAACTGTAAGGTATTTGACTAAGTATAGTTTATTTAACCTCGATGACCTTTCATGAAGGTGCTCTCTGTTCTGCTGCAGCAAAGGAAAAGTAAACATTGTTATTTTATTAAAACCATTTATCTTAGGGTATAAATGACCAATACCCTACAGGCATCACCTCTCGCACATACACTCTGAGTTTGCACTTGCACAGCAAGTATTTTGATTTAGAAGAGATATTTCCCCAAAATCCAAGATCACTACACTGTGGTAGGTCTACAGAGTACTTCACAGAGCATGCTGCTCCTCCCCACTTACAGATATGTTGCAAAGCACATTGAAACCAATGTATGACTTTCCACCCACTCGACTGGGCTTCAGACCAGGATAACTACACCTTTGTCTCTTTGACTGCCCAGTGAAATTGGCACTAGCCCTACCCAAACGTGGAAATTGCCTGATACAGGCAGACTGGAATTTGCATGATCTTGGCTTAGAGCAGTTGCTTTTACCATGCCAATATTCAGCTTGTTCTATATGCTTAGTTTAGTGGGGGAGTTTGCTGTTGATGTTTTTATTGATAAATGTTTGCTGTCATAATTCAAGAACTGTTTTCCTGAGCTATGAAATATCTGCACAGAAGAGCTCTAGTAGGAATTACTGCTCCTCAGGGGTGCAGCCAGACTTGGGACTGTGTGCAGACAGCAATGGGGAAGGAAGGCAGCAGAGAAGGAAGGAGGGATGGCAGGGAGGGACAGAATATTCCTGACCATATTAATTCCTATTTTCACTTACTGCTTTCTGAACAGTGTTTCTGTAGCTGAAGTTCTGTCATACCAGCAAGGTCCACCCACTTGCACTGCTCTCTGTGTCCCAGTGCTAGAGAAGTGCCAGCATTAGTAGATGACGTATTTGTTTTGCATTGTGTGTGCCATAAATAGCATCAAGACATGTTACCATGTTCTGGGACTGATTTTGTCCATTTGCTGTTGCTGTTATACGAGGGAAAAAATTTAAATAACCATGAAAATGCAGAGGAAGCATATGACTATTTCACACAGGCTCTGCCTATGTGCCACCTGCTCCCTTTTTCCTCAGCCAAAAAGAAGTAAGCTTTGATTGGATTTTTGGTTTTGGTGCCAGATTAGACCTGTAGCACTATTGCAAGTGTCCAGGCTGTGCCACTCCAACCCAGATGGAAGTTTAAGCTTGTCAGCAACCAGACTCTGGGGCAGCATGAGCACCTTTGTGCTCTCATCTCTGAAAAGCACAGTGTTGGTAACTTTTATGTCTTTTTCATTGACTTTTCTTAGCCTCCACATGTGATGGAGCAGAGTCAAATGCAGATCTTATTTCCCAGCCAGGTCATTAATCCATTCCTTTCTTGTCCTGTGAGATGCATATATATATAAAATTCTGTTACAGTACCTGTGTTTCCAAAACTACTTTGCTTTTTGTCTCTGTGGTGAGCTCTCTAGCCAAGGTAACACTTGGTTCCAGGTAAACAGTCCTTCAGCCTCCAGGTAGAGTTGTTCTTGTTGGAAGTGTTCCTAATGAGAGTGAGCAAAGCCCTCTTTTTACACCTGTGTTTCCTCAGTGGGCAGAAGAGAAAATGCAGCTTTGATTCCCACCCCACCCCCCCCGCCAAAGTCTTAATGCCAAATTAAATTCTAGAAAAAGTTAAATTTTAAAGACTCTGGAGGGTTAACAAAGCTGCTGTCTCCCATCTTCTTTTTGCCTCCAGAAAGGTGGGACCCGAATTTTTTCATTGGATGCCAGAATCAATTTTTTTCAGCAGAAATCCTTTGACTGAGTGAAATACGCAACATCAGACAGTTTTCTGCCTGAGAAAAAGTGAATCATTGCTGCCTTTATTGCTCGTTCTGTTTATTAAAACTGCTGGGCCAAGATTTATTTTTAATGAATTCTGATTAGTCACAGCCAGTGATTTCACAATTCATGTTAGTAATGTAGGCATTTGTTGCACTGAAAACAGCTCATTTGCTTATTTTCTGGAAGACCTTTTTTTTCATCTGACTTGAAATTGGTCACACAGACCTCTCTGGGATTTTTCAGGCTGAGTATATTTGTTCCCATGGATAGAGGCCATATGTCAAAACCCTTTATTGTCACCAAAGGAAAAAAACCTCACTTTTATTCTGCTAAGTCGTTTCCTTTTTTTTTTATGTTTACTCTGCCTTGCCATCCTGCCTCACTAAACCATATCTCATCCTTGTGTTTTCTCCAATATGAATGTGTGTGTAAGGCAAACCACATACTTTACAGATGGGAAAAGATAACATATAAATCAAACTGTATGCCAAAACAGAGACAGTTATAATGTAGGTTGTAGAATAATGTGTCTGCATTATATCTTCTTAAAAAAAAATAAAAAATAAAAATGGAGCGATGCAGTAGAAATCAATGTGCTCAGTTTTAACCAAAAAAGTTAAAATTCTGTAGCAGTTTTTTAGTGAAACTGGAGCTTTTGGACTGGCTGTTAGAATGCTAAGCTATTGCAAATCAGTGCAGAAGGGCCACACAGCAGGGCTGGGCTGACACAAGTCCAGCGCCTGGCCAGTGGCACTGCAGCCAGTTCCTTCTCTTCCTGCCTGTGTTCCCCAAAATCCATGAGAATGAACCCACTCATTCCAAAGGGGTGTTTACTTTCATTTTCTGAAACAGTTTTAAAGCAGTTCCTGGAAGATGATTAAACAAAATATTACAGAAATGGCTTCAGATGAGGCAAGGATCACACTGTGTGGCGCTGGCAGCAGATGCCCATCTGGGTCATGGCTGCGGGTACTGATGAAGCAGCAGTGATGGTCCCCAGCTCAAGATGGGTGTCCAGCTGCAGGGCTTTACTCACAGCTCAGGTAGCCCAATCTCAGTACGCTCCTCCTCTCCCAGACAGCTATCAAAGAGACATCACTCTTTAAAGAAACAAATTATACTACAACTCTGCACAAAGCACTGCTTTAAGAGGAGATTCTTGCCAACCCCTCACTATTTCCTTCCCTTTGCCTCCTCCTGGTATGGTGCAGTCTCGTCTTACATGGGAAACCATGGCAATTGGATCATTCAATGCAACAATGCTGTATTAGTCATTCTCCATACCTTTTTCCCTTGTTTACTGTCTCACAGTCTGTGCTTAGGTTGCCTGCACTGCCAACAGCAGTGGTATCTAATGGTATAACAGAGGGGGACAGGATTGACACGCAGATAATTCATCTCTTTGTCTACTCAGAGGATGGATTGTAGCCAAGATACAAATCTGGAGGATGTTGGAAGTTTAAATTCCTCTGCTTCCACCGTTCAGTCAAATACCTGTTTGCATCCCTGTACCCTTCAGCATTAGTAATGTTGACCAGTTAGTAACATTGGTATCCACTAGTAATTTGAGTAAACTCTAAGAGAATTCAGTCCCAGTCTCCCTGTGAGGAGCCTGGCTTAGTCTAGGCCTCAAGCAGTGAATTGTCCCCTCTGTATCTCAGAAGATGGGTAGGAGCAATATTTAGAGCAGAGTGGAATTTCCAGCTTGCCTCTGAACTATGGTTGAGGTTCTTAGTGGGCTGGGTTGCTCTCTGCCTTTAACATTTGACCAGCATCACCCTGAGATGCACAGAAACATGGGTTCCCATGGTGAAATCCAAGTGTCTGTTATTTCTAGCTTGTGACTTGGGCTTTGTGCTAGTTTACATTTATCTAGTACTACCAGAAGAGTTGGGTTCATGCAACATTATGGTGAAAAGAAAACAAAACTTACGAAAATATTAAAATATTAAAATCCCATTTAACACAAATATTTGCATACCAGAAACTTGTGAAATAGATAGATCCATCTATCTAAAACACTAATATTTGCTTTTACATAGTAGTACTCTAGCCCTTCAGATTTTCAAAAGGCATGTTGGCAGCAAAATGCATGGCCATGCTTGTACTACAGAGAATAATGGCTCTATTTTCAGACACAAAATCATAGACACTCCTCTGTTTTGCTTTTTAACATCAATGCATAAGGAGTTCACTTGATATGGGAATACCTAGACCCAGCTAAGTTCTGATTCATTCTTGCTTTGCTTTCATGAAACATAATTAACAGATACAGCCTTTCTTTTCTAAGACATTTCATGTTGACTCTCAAGGAAAACTCCACGTTTCCATTTTTAGAGTTCTTTCATAGAAAGGTTTACTTTTAAAAATATTAAAATATAAAGTATAAGTTTTAGCCCAAGAAGTTGCTGTGGGTGCCAGATCTACAGCTGTAGCCACAGTGTAACCAGATGTCCAGGGACAAAAAACAGGACAACTGTTTCTGCTTAGCGGGATTCCAGGACTAACACTACACCAGCACCCTGACAAAGCAATAATATATGATCATTGCCATTTAGGCACTCCATTTCTCTGAGAATAGCCTGTTAAATTCTAACGGTGTAGAGTGGCTGAGAAGGAGCAACGCAAACTGAATTGTTTCTGACGCACATGCAGATCGTCACTGACGAGTAAAGGATAGCCCTCCTAAACCTCTTCTCACGTGGATAAGTCCCTCCTCACTTGGGTAATCCCATTAACTTCCTCAAAGATCTAAATTCCCAGGCAGTCAAAGAACCCAGAATGTTTGTACCTATGGTTATTTTTCAAGTGGAGAAATGGAGAAATAATATATGATTTTTTAGGGAATACAGGTCATCAGGTAGAGAACAGCCTCTGTATTGGAAATCTGGACTTTGACAGTTCTCTCAAAGCTAATGGTGGCTTTGTTTGACTTGAACTAAGCCCTCTTTGGCAAATACTGTGTCTGACTCAGTGAGAGAAAGGTCAGAAATGAGGAAAACCTTTGCTGTGAGAGTCTCATCAGTTTTTTATGGCATAGTTCATAGTTCTCTATTCTCTGCGATAAATGTAACTTTTAGCCAAGTCAGAAACTCCAGTTCTCACTCAGATGCTCAGCATTATTTACAGAACAGAAGAAGATCTCATAAACTTTTCAACAAAACCCAGCCGAATTTTAAATATGTAACAAAGCAGCTGAGTTTTGGATGGTTTAGAAAGTAACAACCTCAAATCTGGAAGTATTTTATATGAAACCTGCAGATCTGTTTTAAAAGAAAACATTGCAATAAATTCAACACTGGAGTTGTTGGGCAACTTAATAGACCTAACTTCCTCCTCTATCAAATGAACTGCTTACATGGAACAATTAGTCTGACTCTGCAAACAAAACTAAAAGAAATTACTTTCTCCTTTCTCTGCTTTTTCAAAGCATTTCTTCTGAGTTTTACAGAAATCCATAGGAACGTACACAACTGTTTTAATGTTTCCCATTGCCTTTTGGTCTTCACTTTTGCAAATTGATTTGTTGCTTTGTTATGTGCCTCTTAATATCACAAGGACCTTAATTAAGGCTTTAGGCTTCCCTGTTCACCAAGTTTAACAAACAAGCATACAGACTAGAGGCTCATTAGCTCAAAGGGGCACACTTTACTATTCAGAGCCAAGTTTCAGGCTGATCCACCGTGAAAACACTGGCATAAAAAGAGCAGTTTCGCAATGGAAATCTGAATGCTTGTCCCTTTTTTTATATACTACAATGATAATTTATTATCTTATTCTTTCTTACCTTCAGTCTTAACTCTTATTTTTACAATGATTAGACAAGCTTTATATGACTGCAAAGCAATAAACATAATTTATTAGTGGCTTGATCCCAGAAACCTCTTTCAGATAAAGAGGTTTCCTACTGTTCCCTGGGAGATTTTGTCAAGCAAGGATTCAGGACAGAGTGTATTCAAAGCACAGGGCTGAGAAACCTTCACAGGCTAAGTGGTAATCACCAACACAGCTGGCTGCAGATGAGCTCACTAAAGGGTGTCTCATCATCATCCACATGCCCCAGTTTCAAAGAGAAAGGAAGCTCCAAGGTGGCATTTATGGGCAGAAAAACAAGAAAAAAACACCTGGACCAGGATAACAGACTGACACCAGTAGCCCTGAATTTCAGTGCTGGAGACCATAGGTTCCTGCTCCTCACCAGGAAGAGAAGAGGCTTTGGTGTGACTTCACATATCCTATGCAAGCCAAAAGCTCTGTCTATTATTTTTTCTTAATAAATTACTTAAACCTCTTTCATCCTAATGTAAAAAGGGCCTATGGTGTTGCCATGCACTGGAGGCAGCATGTCTTCAGTCTGTGGTTTAGTTGCCTCTTGTGTGAGCAAAGCAGCAAAGAAAATTTTTGAGGTGAGTCAGTGACTTCCTTTTGCAATGGCCTTTTGGTACCTTCAAGGCAACATTTCTCCATTATTTTCCACTTGGCATAACAGCGCAGTTTGGAATCTGGATCAGCAGTGTTGGTTATCTGAAATCGTTTTAATTGCAGAAGTATACTGACAGTGTAGAAATGAGAACTGTGACATAATTCAGTCAATAAATATTCATACATTTCAGTAAGCATACAAATAGTTTGACTGCAGTTAGCATTTCTTTTGGAACAGATAGGCAAAATCAGTGTGCAGAACAGCAATGCCCCTTCACAAGTGATTCTTTACTGCCATAAATTAACTCCCTTTTTCCTTTCTCCACTACAAATATTAATCTGAGTGATTCTAGAAAGCCTGATAGATAATTCCACTTGACAAATAACCCCAAGAAAGCCTGACAAATTTTCCCTCCCTACGTGACATGACAGTTTATCCGTGATGTTTCTGAATCAGTATTTAAGTGTTTGGGTCACGAGCTGTGCAATAAATGGCCAAAAGAAGCAGTTTCAGCAGGCTATTGATTGCTTGAGTGGAACATGCAGTATGTTAGAAAGACAGTGGACCCAAGAGGCCTTTCTGAATATTTGCTTGACACCAACAGATAACCAATACTGGGAATATAAGGCACCAGGTCATCTCTGAAATAGCACAACAGAACAGCCTCAGGCTGAAAACGTTTTACCATTCCCAAATGAATTTCTACAGTTCAGGATGCTGTCTTCCAAACCTGCCTTGTTGCACTTGGTCAGTTAAGACAGGGATATAAAGTGTGCTACAGACACAGGACAGAGAAAATAACCTAAAAATAACCAGCTGCCTTTCTTGTGCACATGTCCAGTCGCACTTGAGGAGATCCCTGAGAAATGAAAGCACAGAGCAGCAGCCTCCTCCACTTTGGTGTGGGGTAGCCCTAGGCAGCTTCTGTTTCCACTCCCTAGTTTGCTTGTGGAAAAGCCAGAAGGGCTGGAGCTAGAGATTGTTGTCTCACCTTGCACAGAGACGTGGACAGAGGATGCAGTACAGCTGCTGATGTGCAAATAGATGATGGGCAAGAAAATATTGCTCTTTGCTTAGATTGCCTTTCAGCCCCAGAGAACTGATCATATTGTCCTGGCTGCTCACTAAGCATGGACACTTAGATCTAGACAGAGCAGGAGAGTATTACTTAACCTGTAAAAATTCAATGCAGGACCTTCCTAGGTCTTAATCCCTGCCCCTGTTTTTCAAAGAAGTCATCGTTTCTTTGTTCATTTTCTGTACTTAATTATAGATTTTCTCAGCCCATTTAGGCTAATTCTGTTTAAATATTAATTTTACTAGGTGTTTATTTTACTGATTTACATTGTACAGTATGTCAGATACCTGGAAGGAGTATCATACAAAATAAAACTCAGTAAAATATTTTTTAAGTGTGATTAAAGTCCTTCTCTATCTGCTGAGCTTTAGCAATCAAATGAGTGTAATTCACTGCATCTGCACTCAGAGTCTTCAAAGCAATTGTGAATAAGTGGATTCCTCTTTCTTTACAATATGATGATCCAGGAAATTGAATTTAATGGAAATTACTCTGTGAAAGATGGATTATACCCCTTGAAGTTTACTTGGCAGTGTTGTCATCACAAAGTTGTGCAGAATTTTGCAACTGGGCCTGAGCTCCATCACTAGCTGCAAGACAGTGTCAAAAACAGGGTTAAAGGTCATCATGCCATTTCAGCTATTTACTAGCATTTAATATATACATAAGCTTATAGTACCTGGAGAGTCAATCTCTGCAAATCCTACAATAATCACTGAATACTCAGAATAAACCACAATTACATTGTCTGAACTCTCTGGTCGGTGGGTAAAACCCGATTGAAACTGAGAAATCTGAAAGTCTGGCACCTTTGGGGGAAGCTACATGATCATACCTGAGTACAAGTTTGGAAGCTAACTCACAAGCTTCAGTTTCAAATCAGTGAAATCATAATTGGAAGGAATTTCTGCAGTCAATGACAGGAAGTGCCACACTCATACACAGGGAGAAGAAACGAAGCATAGAGAAGCACCTCCTTCAAAAGGTACTGTGGGATATTTAGGTCAGTAGTCATCCACTTAATCTTACGGACTTAAGAAAGCAAAAAAGGAGAAAATGAGTTTCATCTTTCTGCTTGTAAAACATGTACCTACAAAATGGTCATCTGGACATCACAACTGATAGATACCAGCTAATGAACATTCATCCAGTATGAAGAGCCAAGACACCTCTAACTTCTGAAGATCCCTGATTTATCCCAGTTTGTGTCCTGTGACAAAACACAGAGGAACCCCCAAATGTAAGGAAATCTGCCATGATTTTTTTAGAAATTACTAGTGGATCCAGATGCAGAATCTGAGCCCCTTATTGAAGGTCTTGGGTTTTGTTGGGTGAAAAGAAACTATCTTTCAAGTGCCCCAAGCTGAACACCAAACATCACTGATCAGTTCTAAATTATAATGCAAACATGTGAAACAGACACATGCACAGATGGCTACATATATGTGTGCATGTCTCATTCTTGGAGTGAATTTGTAATGTGTTCCTATGGAGTCACTTGATCATATGAGAGACTTATAATAAAACTGATTATTTAAATGAAGTGTGAACTACACAAACACTGTCAACTAATTCTGAGCAGCTACAGTATTGTCTAAAACAATTGTTTGAGGATTAGAAGGATTAGTTGTTGAGATTCAGTATAAACAGATCACAGCAACAATGCAATTGCTTGGAGGGCTTTGCTTCAGCACACATGCTGTGGCTGCAAAAAGTACACAGAGCATAAGGTCTGGAATATCCATTCAGAGGCAATGGCAATCAATGGCTGGATGCTGGATTTCTCTTCTAACTGAACACCAGTATTCTGAGTAAGGGATATTCACCTCCTCACATTTATTTCATTCTTTCTCAGGCTGGTCTTCACCCTGTGAGACAACATGTCAGTGAACCTGTACTAGAGACATATTCAGCCATATCTATTCCACTTAAAACTCATTATCTGCAAGGCTTCAGGCTGGACGGTGAGCCAGAGGCAGCCATGTCCAGCTGTGAAGAGCAGTACTCAGCTCATGTCACATAAACAACAAGCAGGGATTGCCTTGGAGGTGACCTAAGACCTCTCTGGATCTGTTCACATACATGCGCTTTTTTGAAACAAAGCTAAATCCTTGGAGACAAAGTGTCTGTGTACAGAAAGGGTCTCTTTCTTATTTGATCTTACAAGATGTGAGTTACGTTAAAAAATGCAAACAACCCACAGCCCATATTTAGTGTACTTTTTGTTAGCTTTAGCCTGTCTGAAATGCTTGGAGTCTGGTTGGTTTTGGCATAGACCTATGATGCACCATTGCATGGGTGAAGAGCCTGAGTCCAATAGGACCTGTAGGAGTGCATTTGCTCCATGAAGAGCACATACAACGAAGTCCAGAGGATTGCGGTTACTTACATGCAATCTTACTGAGCTCCAATGAAATACCAATGTTTATGCTCTCTGTAGGCAGAAATTAACTCCACTTCTTTTTTGTACTTTGTGAAAGTTATGGAGAGGTTTCTTGGGTTTGAATTTGCTTTTAAAAGCCATTTTGTCTCCACTCTTTGTGCCTGTCCAGTTAGATTATCTTTTATTGCATAAGGGTACATAAAAATTTGAAAAACAAACAGAAATTCAGCTATGAGTACAGTTAGAAAAAAGAAAGCAACACAAACCCTGGATGTGTTAAGCATCTCTTTCATCAGTCCACCCTCTTGTGTTGGACTGGGACCAATGAAATAACACAGAACATCAATCTTTTTTAAAAAACAATGTGATTCTTGCAATGTCTAGCTCACTTCTGGGATTTGAGACTGTTTACTACAGTTTCTGAATTATTAAGACAATGTTTATGCAAATGAAAATATTTATCTAGGTTACTGCTGTCAAGTACCCACTGAGAAACATTTTGCATTTATAGATGACCTTAAGCAACAATAGCAGAAGAAATTACTAGCAGTCAACATTCGGGATAGGCATGAAATTCTACATAAATTTAAAAAACAATAGTCCAGATTCTGCCGATAGGGACCACCTGGTGCTCCTAGTTACGCAGCTTTAATTCCCATTAGAAACAAGAATTTTGCCTTTGGATTATGATGTTCAACCACAGAAACTAAACTACAGCCACTTTTCTGACAGAGCTATCTATTTCTGACACTATTTCATGTTGTCAGTGACAAGTTTTATAGAAAATTATTGTCTATCCTTTTAGGCACAGAGGAGGACCTTTTTTTAACATTTCAGTATATCAGAATAATCCAAAACCATCACTAAAATAAATTAACATCAACTTACCTTCTGTGGACTTCTATGATATTGTAGGGTTGGATGTCATATGACATAAAATCATGACTGTATTTAGACCAAGGGATGCAGTTTCATTAGCCTTATAAAAGGATTTGCCTGGATGAAAAGGATAAAGACAATTAATCTAAGCATTTTAAGTGGGTTAGTAAAACGTTTTTAAGACAGTGAGCAGACAGTAATGATAAGAATTAAAGCAGTCCTTACTAAATTTAATTTGTTTTACTTCCAACTGAGCTTTCAACTGATGATAAATCAGACCTTGTTTCCCTTTTGCAAAACTTAAGGAGCATTTGAGTCAAGTTATAGGCAGACAGTGGGTTAAGGCTAGCATCTACTTCTGACACATGCTTTCTGGCTGAAATAATGAAAAGACATGTAGGGAAATTATGTATACAGTTTTGTTTATCAGGTGGACATACAATTGCCATGAGTCTTCTTGGGAAATGGTGATGTTTTTATTGTTCTTCAGTACAGAATAAATTGTAGTTTCAGGATGGTGATCGGAGAGCTCAAAGCAGATCCTGCACAAGCAAGAGAAGAAAGTATGGAAGCACACCTCCTCTGAGATCATCAAGTCCAACCCTTGATCCAACCCCGCCATGGTTACTAGACCATGGCACTAAGTGCCACCATATCCATCCTTCCAGCACAAAACTGCTCTCCCCAGACCACTGTGCAGGATACTATTCTCTTTTCCTCAAGGACCACTGGAGAGCCAAATGTGCATTTATATGTGTTCAGGACTGGCCCATATAGACTTTGCCCCTACCACCTCAAACTTCTCTGCACCACTGCCAGCACTACTACTTGTGCGTCTGCCCAGATGGGCCAGTTGGCCAAATGAGTCAGGATAATCTAGACAAAAAAAGAAAACCACATTTCTTCTCAGGCTAGTCTGTTCCTCAGCCCACAGCAGACAAATCCCAAAACACACTCCTGGCACTGTGGGCCAATGGAAGACAGTGGTGGCAAAAGGTGTTGGCAGCTGCCTAGGTGGCAGTGCCCAGCACCAAGAGACTTTTCACCCCAGTGTCATTCTGTTTTCATCCCTGAGCTCCAATTTATAATCTCTCATGCCACCACACTCCTTCAAGTTTGGCATGACACCAGAGATGTCTTTATTATCCATATGTATTTGCACAAAGTCATCACACTCACACCTCCAATTATCATGTGGCTCTTCTATCATAAAATCATAGAATCATAAAGGTTGGAAAAGACCTCCAAGATCATTGAGTCCAACCTTTGGCTGAACACCTCCATGAAAACTAAACCATAGAACTAAGCGCCTTGTCCAGTCATTTCTTTAACATTTTCAGGGATGGTGACACCATTTACCCAGGCAGACTGTTCCAATGTTTAACTGCTCTTTCAGGGAAGAAATTTTTCCTGATGTCCAGCATGAGCTTTCCCTGGCACAGCTTGAGGCAATTTCCTCTTGCTCTGCCACTAGTTGTCTGGGACAAAAAGCCAACTCCCACTTGGCTTCCTTTCAGGTGAAGGGTGATCAGGTCTATCCTGAGCCTCCTTTTCTCCAGGCTAAACACTTCCAGCTTCCTCAGCTGCTCCTCCTATGACATTCTCTCTAGACCCTTCACCCGCTCTGTTGCCCTTCTCTAGATGTACTCCACTGCCTCAATGTCCTTCTTGAAGTGAAGGGCCCAAAATAGAACACAGAATTTGAGGTGTGACCTCACTAGTACTGAGTATAGGGGGAAGATCCTGCTGGCCACATTATTTTGATACAGGCCAGGATGCCATTGCCCTTCTTGGTCATCTAAAGTACTTATGAGTACATTCCCTTTGGCTGACAATTTTCCTGCCAAGATGATTCATCTCAAAAGCATCTCCCACATCTCTCATGCCAACATGAGAGAGAGACAGCTCTCCTTGATCTGTGGAGCACTGTGCTGTCCAGGCATTTCTTCCTCACCTGCCTAGCAGCCTCTCCTGCCCTGTCTTGTGGCAGGCAGGTGACATTGGCTGCAGTCTCAGTAGTCTCAGGGTCTGCCTTACAGTGCCTTTACCGCCCAGAATAAGCCGTAATGCGTGATGACAGACCTGTTGCAGCTTTGCTCTCAGTTATTCTGATACAGCTTATTACATTTAGATCATTGACTGTATCATTGCATCTAGTCAAATGACTAGACTGTAGGGAAAAGAATGCTAAAGGTCAGAAAACAGTTTCTACTCACAGCCAGCTGCAAATTGTATTGTTTTTTTCACAAAAGAAGCATTTTATACATGTGCGTGTTTTCACATATACATGCACTACATATACATACATATATATATGCATGTATGTGAATATGTGCCCGTGAATCTTTGGATATGTAGGTGTACATAAGCACGTACATATGGAGGTACAAGGCACACCAGCCTTGGATGGGTACGGGGGTCAGAACAGTTTGTTTGGTTGGTTGGTTGGTTTTGGCTTACCTGCGGCTACTGCCCAGGTTCGGCATGTTCTGGGTATATTTGCTTTGCTTTGTTACATCCTGAAAGGGTGGTCAAGACAAAGGGTTGTTCCTGGGTATCTCCTTGAGATTGTATATAGATAGGTGATAGTAAAGTAGGAAATGAAAGACTTGCCCAAATCGTTCTAAAAGGAATGAAACCTGTGTACCCATATGTGGTTGCAAGCTACGCTGGCGATGGTACATGCCTTTGGTAGGGTTGCCCATGCCAGATAGGGAAAAACCGTAGGGCCAGATACAATACATTCTAGGGTAGGATGAGCTTGTTAGCCTTCCAGCAGTCATTCTAGGAGAAGGACAACTCTAATCCCAAATCCGGGCAGATGGAGCTCGCTTAGCCCTGTAAGGCCATCCATCTAAGAGGTCACTCTAACTAAACCTACATCCTGAGGACCTCGCTGCCACCATCCAAGCTCTCTTAGCCCTGGCAGATGAACCTTAGGATTAAAGGGTGGGTTCAGTTCTGAGCATACTGCATCTCACCTAAAAAAAATCCATTGCACAGGCTTGAAGGCTTTACCTACATTCAAAAAGCCCTGCAGCTACAGGCAAGGGTCGAAATGGCAGGTGAAAGGTGCACTGGAAGCCGCAGACCCAACCCTGCATGCAGGTGGTTCAGGATATTGGTCATTTGAGACTGACCAGAGATGACAGTCTCTTGGGGCAGCACCCTGAATGTTCAAGCAGCCTTTCCAAGGACAGCACTGCTTGTTCCACTCGGAGAGGGGCCTAGAAAAGGTGGCCTAAACAAAGCTCATCTCCACCTTCACCCGGTTGGTTAACTGCAGGCCAACGGGCATCTTCCTCCAATGCGGTCATACAAGGATCAAAAGACAAAGGCATACACCTGCCTCCAAAGGTGTACCTAAATTAACTCTACCATGTTGGAACATCAGAACCATGCTCGATTCTGCGGATAGCGGACGTCCTGAGCGTCACTCTGCCCTAACTGCCCATGAACTGGCTCATCTCAACATCGACATTGCTGCTCTCAGTGAAGTTCGCCTTCACGAGGAAGGCAGCCTTAGAGAACATGGTGCCAGTTATACACTCTTTTGGTCAGGTAAGCCCAGAACCGAAAAACACCTCTCAGGAGTTGGCTTCATGATTAAAAACTCTTTTGTTCCTAAACTCAAAAATCTGCTGACAGGTCACTCTGACCACATTATCTCCCTATGCCTTCCACTACACAACAAGCAACATGTTATCCTCCTTAGTATATATGCCCCAACTCTCCAAGCTGACCCTGCTGAAAAAGATAAATTTTACACTGACCTGCGCCACCTTACCTAAAAGGTGCCTGCAGATGATAAGATCATTATCCTTGGTGATTTCAACACCAGAGTAGGTAAGAATTTTGAAGCATGAAAAGGAATATTAGGCAAGCATGGTGTTGGAAACTGCAATGATAATGGTCAACTTCTGCTAGAATTCTGTGCGGAGCAACAGCTCACCATCACTAATACTATCTTTCAGCAGAAAAATAGTCTGAAGACAACCTGGATGCACCCCAGATCTAAGCATTGGCACTTCATCGATTATGTTTTGGTGCGACGGAGAGATGCCCGCAATGTCCACCATACCCGCGTGATGCCCAGCGCAGAATGCCAAACAGACCATCGGCTTGTGCGCTGTAAGCTTAACCTCAATCTTAAATTCAAACCTAAAAGGGGCAGTATCCCAAGGAGAAGACTCCAAGTTAACAATCTCCAATCAGCCACAGTAAGAGACAGATTCCAGGTAAACCTTCAAACTAGGCTCGAAAACCATTCCATAGATTCTACAGATTCCTCTCCTTAAACAATTTGGCGCCATATTAAAAACAGCATCCTGCAATCCTCTGAAGAATCCTTAGGGTTCTCCCTCAAGAAGAACAAGGACTGGTTTGATGAAAACAATCCAGAGATTCAGGAATTGTTGAGGAAGAAAAGAACTGCTCACCAAGCGCACCTTGTACTGCCATCCTGTCATGTAAGAAAAACAGCCTTTCATCTTGCATGCAGCAAGCTCCAACAGAAACTCCATGACATCCAGAACAAGTGGTGGATCGATCTAGCTGAAAAAACTCAATTATGTGCACATACGGGTGATCACAAAGGATTCTATGAGGCCCTGAAAACAGCTTACGGGCCTACATACCAAGTCCAAAGCCCTCTACTCAGCACTGATGGTCAAATGCTTCTAACAGATAAAACCTCCATTCTGAATCGATGCTCTGAACACTTTCAGACTCTTTTCAGTACCAACCGTGTAGTCCAAGACACAGCAATTCAGTCCATCACACAACAACTGGTGAAGTATGAATTGGATACTGCCCCCACTTTAGGAGAAACCCTCAAGGCCATACAGCAGGTGAAAATCGGCAAGGCATCTGGGGTTGATGGAATTCCACCCGAAGTCTGGAAACATGGGGGCCTTGCACTCCATGTTAAATTTCACAAGTTTGTAGTGCACTGTTGGGAACTAGGCGAACTACCATCAGGTCTTTGTGATGCAGTCATCATCACTTTGTATAAGAAGAAAGGAATTAAATCAGACTGCTCAAATTACGATGGTAATACTCTGCTCTCCATTGCTGGCAAAATCCTGGCAAGAATACTCTTGAACAGACTAATACCCACTATAGCAGAAGGAATTCTACCTGAAAGTCAGTGCGGTTTCAGAGCCAACAGGAGTACCACAGACATGGTATTTGTTCTCAGACAACTGCAAGAGAAGTGTAGGGAACAGAACAAAGGTCTCTATGTAACTTTTGTCAACCTCACCAAGGCTTTCCATACTGTGAGCAGAAAAGGTCTATGGTAGATTTTGGAATGTTTAGGTTGTCCCCCCAAGTTCCTTAAAATGATCATCTCACTCCATGAGGATCAGCACGGCCAAGTCATATATGGTAATGCACTTTCTGAGCCCTTTCTAATAACGAATGGTGTGAAACAAGGCTGCGTTCTCGCACCAACCCTATTCACAGTCTTTTTCAGCAGGATGCTCCAAAGGGCTACAGCAGACCTCAATGATCAGGATGGTATCTACATTCGATACTGTACTGACGGAAGCCTTTTCAACCTAAGGCGACTGAAGGCCCACACTAATACCTTAAATCATCTTGTCCGGGAGCTGCTTTATGCTGATGACACCGCCCTTGTTGCCCACACAGAAGCAGCTCTGCAGCGTTTAACATCCTGCTTTGCAGACACTGCTGAGCTCTTTGGGCTGGAAGTCAGTTTAAAGAAGACAGAAGTTCTCTATCAACCGGCACCTCAGGAAGTCTTCCATCATCCCCATATCACCATTGGCTTATCAGAGCTCAAATCAGTCCAGCTGTTTAATTACCTAGGTAGCCTCATCTTCTCGGACGGTAAGATTGACAGAGAGATAGACAACAGGTTGGCAAAGGCATATAGTGCCTTCGGAAAGCTTCATAAAAGAGTTTGGCGAAATAAACACCTGAAGAAAACTACAAAGATCAGTGTTTACAGAGCCATAGTATTGTCTACTCTCTTATACGGATCTGAATCATGGGTCATCTACCGACACCACCTACGTCTCCTAGAACACTTCCATCAATGCTGTCTTCACTCAATCCTAAACATCCACTGGTCAGATTATGTGACCAATACATCTGTTCTTGAACAAGCAGCAGTCACAAGTATTGAGGCCATGTTGCTGAGAACACAGCTGCGCTGGGTAGGGAACATCTCCAGGATGAAGGACCACCGCCTCCCTAAGATCTTGCTTTATGGTGAACTTGCCACCAGCTGCCTCAAGAGAGGAGCCCCAAAGAGAAGATACAAGGACTCTCTGAAACAACATCTCAGCCTTGGCCATATTGATCAACATAACTGGTCTACTCTGGCCTCCAGTCGGGAGGTCTGGAGACACACTATCTTCAATGCTGCTGATGCTTTTGAGAACGCACGCAGGATCACTCTTGAGGAGAAAAGACAACGCAGAAAGAATTGTGTCTTGCAGAATATACCACCTAAGGAGTCTTTCTGCTGTGCCTTTTGCAACCGGACATGCCTGTCTCGTATTGGCCTTTTCAGCCACCAACGCGCTTGCAACAAACGTGGGTAGAGCCTTCCCCAAATCTTCATTCGCGAAGCCCAGCCATGATGATGATGATGATGGATGTACATATGGATATGTGGATGTGCATGTGGATGTGAATATGTACACCCATGTATGTGTACATGTGCATTTACACACATACACACTTTCACATATAGGCCAACAACCAAAGAAGTTGAATTCACAGTGGTGCCAGAAGTTCTCAGGAGATTTGTTACAAAGTGTTTTTTGCAGTCCCATTTCCACCTATGGACCAATCCTCTGGCATCATAAGCATCTTTCTTCCCTGAATACAGAAAATGTATCTACAATAAGAATTCCATCATAGATGATGTAGTATGACCAGAAAACTTGATGCCTAGAAGAAAATGGATGTGTGAAACCACTGAACATTTGTACTTAGGAGACCTCCACTGGATTAAAAACAATTTTAGACTCTTTAAATAAACTCTTTTCCAAAGACTCTCATTTTCTGAGAAAATGTCACATCCCAAAGAAGGCATTTTACAGAAAAGTTTTCTAGTTAAGAAATACATTTTTCAGTTATTAAACAATCCTGACAACATATTCCTCACCACGAGGGTGGTCAAAGAATGTGGCAGGCTGCCCAGAGAGACTCTGTTGTTTCCATTTCTGAGGGTTTTCAAAACTGGAGTAAGCATGGCCCTGAACAATTTCCTGCCTGGAGAGGGAAGCTGGACTACCCCACCTTGCACTTTTTTGTATGATCCTGTGATTTTCAGCTGGTTACCACATGGAGGAAGCATGTAGTTTGTGCTGGTCATATGGCAGGCTTTTATGATTTAAAAAGTTTCAAGCTCTTTCTGCAGCCCTCTGTAGTGACTAGAATATTTTCAAGCTTACAAAGGATCCTCACGGATTCCTGTCCTTAGTTGTCATGGAATCCCATATTTAGCCATATCTAATTTATTATTTCCTAACTAGCAGCAGCTAAAGGATGACAACTTGACTGAAGTGGTCCAAGCTTTTGTAGCTCTCAGAGTCTCAGTGAGGCACATGAAATGGGAGTTGGCAACAAGCCCCTCAGAAGAAAATTCAGCTACTTCGGCATCCCACTCAGGAATAGAGGCAGAAGCACATGTGCCACGTGATTCCTGTTCTGCTCTCGCAAAGCTCTGGATGGCATCTGCAAGGCCTTATTCACCCCTCTCCAGCCTGACACAGCACATTTGCAACACTGCAGTTGGTGAAACTCATTCCTCAAGATCCCCCAAGTCAAGCTGAAGGACTGCAAGGATGGCTGTCAAGAGAGCCTGAAGGTCTGGCACCTCAGCAGGTCCATCGAGAGCATTTTCAAAGACCAATCTGCTACTGAAGGGCTGAAGTGTGTACGGTACATAACTCAACTATACTTCACATTTTTCTTGATGCTGTTGTAGTTTTCATCTCTTACTGTCTTTTCTGTATTTCTCATCTTTCATTTTCCACTTGTGCAAATAAACAAGACATAGCATTAATACTAACTCATTTAGCAAAATTGTAGCCTTGGCAAAAGGGACTATTTTCAAAGAGAACTGGCAGCAAAATAAACATGGGAGAAAATAAAAGGGGAGGGCTGTCTTTTTTCCTGAGCTGCCAAAGTTGCCTTTGATCTTACTGGAGCTAATTTTGGTTCAGAAGAGGAAAAGAAAACTCAAATGCAAAGTGATATGGCCAAGTTTACCTAGACTCTATGTATCTCACAAGGAGAAAACCATATAATTCAAAGTAGGAAAAGTCTGACATTCTTCAGACATCATGTTATTGAAGAGGGACAAATTCACAACAGAAGTAATGTGAAGGAATGAGCAGCCCAACACCAGCCTCTAACCGCTCTTTGTTCTGCTCTCCTTCAACAAGAAATGAAATAGTTTGGTAACAGCCAAGAAAATCCTGGCTTGCACATCACCATATAAGCAGGAAATTCCAGTAATGAAAATATAATCCTGCAATACAAGAACAAGCAGAGAAAATCAGAAAAAATATTTGCAGTTGAGAGGAAGGAAGGAGAATTATATAAAATTGAAACACCTTCCTTGCACCTGTTAAATGCAGTAACAAAATCTTGTAGTATATGACTTTTTTCCCCCAAGGGACTAATATACATTAGATTTTTCTTATTGACAGTAACTGCTATAATAATCCCTTTGTTCACATCCTCACAACATTCTGGAAAAACAATTCACTTTGGGGACTAAAAATTCTTTAAATCTGGTCCCAACCCAGAGACACTTCTGAAAATTTGAACAAGATGCTGTCAAGTATTTCTGAATTATGTACACACTTCAAAACATATATTTCTTTGTTTTCTTTTTTTTTCCTCATTCACAATTTACAATAAGGCAATGTTGGTTCAGCATAAAATTTCTCTTCTATGCCTATACACTTTCATGGACAAATAAGTCAGCTCCTTGTAAGTGATTCCTGCAGAACTAGATGTGTTAGTGGCTATGAGCACACACTGTACATTTGTACAGAAATAACCTTTTTTCAATAATTGTGTCAAATTCACATTGCCCCTGGTCAGTGGATCATTCCCAGGCAGGCGGGTGGGAGGCTGAGATTCCCTTCCCTCCGTGCTGGGTCTGTAAGGCTGTAGCATGGAGCTGAGACAGCCTAGAGAGCCCTGACCCAAGGGGTCTCCCACAAGAACCCCAAAATGCTGCTATTCCCAGTGAAATGTGTCCGTGATGCCGGAGCTGGAACCCTGCTCTTACTGTAAATGCCCTGTGATTTTCAGTGACCACAAGTGATTAAGATTTTAGTTTTAAATTTCATCCATAAGCCGGAACAGGTTCACTAAGATCAAAAAGAAATGCCAGAGAGGGACATGGATGTCTGGGAAAACTAGTCCTTAAAGAAGAAAAGAGTTGAAATTCCCCATGGACTGTCTGGCTTTGTGTTTTGAATGCCATTCACTTAAATTGGTCTCCTGGTGTAGCCATATCTGCTATAATTGCAGCAGATGGCAGTTGCTGAAACATCTCCTGTATGTGTACCCTTTCATTATGGCATATAAGCACAACATTTCCAGTAATTCAGAGGCAGCTAAAATCTCTTATTCCTTGGAAGCTGCTTTTCCTGTAGTAGTTCATGCAACATTAGTGGAGCAGTACAAACTGGAGACAAGTACAGTAGTTACTATGTTAGAAGTTGATGTCACTAGTTAGAAGCTCCTACTTAGATTTAAAAAAAACCCCAGGCTGTTGAAACCTGAAAAAGAAATACACAGAATTGTAGTCAAATTTCAATTGGAAACAAAAAAAACACTGTGTTTTTGTCTCTTTCATTAATCTCTAGTGTCAATTTGACAGTTTCTGTCTAGATCAATGAAGACTTGTGACATATGGGTTCTTAGCATCCTCTGAAGCAATAACTTGTTTTTTTAAGGTACTTTGCCATGATATTCTTTCATAACAACCTGACAGATGGTATGATTTATGAGAAAAGAGGTCTAGAGTGAGCCACAAAGTCATAGTGATCTCAGTGTCACTGATTTTTCCAATATTCAATGTTTTTCAAGAATCACCCTCTACTGGAAGTGTGTTTCATTAAAATGAGGTAAATTGGAAAAACACTTGAGGGTATGAAGTGACTGCAGGAATCTCTAGGCAATTAAAAAGAAAAAAAAATTGATTCTCATGAAATCTTAAAGCAATCCCATGATTTCTTAGGATATGCTTCAGGAGTTTTGATCTCACACAGCTGGCAGTACTACACTCTTTCCCAAACTATGATGTGGCTTCTCTTTCTCCTTATTTAAAAGCAATTTTTATGTTTCAATAAAGAGTCAGCCTTTGGAGTTATGCAATTATAAGAACCCTCTTCCCTCTCCCCACCATTGCAGACAAAATTTTGAAAATTATAAAGCCTAAAAATTAGGATATAAACACAAAAAAATCCCCAAACCAAACACCAAATAATGTGTTGCCTTTTTTTTTTTAAAGAATATCTCAGTGCTTATAACTTATACTCTTGTGAAAAGCTAGCTTATGGTTTGTGGACTCATAAAGTGAGTACTACCGCTAGTTAGCACTTGAAGGAGAAATTACATTGTATTTTTCATTTTGCAGTGCCTTGTAAATGGAGAGCACTGTTTGCCAATAGTGCCATATATTGTTTATACTTTTATATCTCTTTATTATTTGTACTACTGTAGAGTCAGAGAGCCTGCAGTAATCACAAGTCCATTCCATTACTTACTACACACAGCATAAGCAAACCTGGTGCATAAAGATCCCACAGTCTAAATAGATTGCTGTGATCAATTTGTTCAATTAGGAGGATTCTTCTTTCATTTATCTTTGATAGTGGAGAGGCACTAATTATGTTTTATCCAAAGATGGCCCGGGAGGCTCAGAGGAGGGATGATTTTAGGCAGAAAAAGGGAGGCAGCACTCATCCTTCACTGGAAGAGGCTCTCAGGCTGGCTGAGCTCTTGCTCCAGGTGGAGCTGCCAACAAGCAGGGAAAGCAGAGGGCTCTGCTGACTGCAAGGGCACAGCAAAGCACTGCAGCATTTACAGATACTTTATATATTCCCTAACTTTGTTTTTTACCATCATCCAGGGGTTAGATATATATACATACAGCATAATCCAGAAGATAAACAAGATATGATGGCATCCACTTGGTATTGAGGCACTACATTAGGCTTCCTATAGCCAATGGGAGGTTCTCCATTGACTTGAGTAGGGCATTCATGACAGCACAAAGATAGCATACAACCTTTGTGCCCCAAGCAGAATAGTTGTGCCCTCTCATCTTTTCTGTCTAAAAATAAATATAATTCCGGAAGTGTATATAACAGGAAATTAAAAAATACCCCCATTTAAATACTAACCAGCGGTGTAATAGCATTATTGATTTCGAGCCTGATCCTAATCAGGTTTTGCAAGACCTTGCAGCTGCCAGCCATTCACAGACTTTTAAAAGGAGTTCCAAGCCACAACCAGCTGAAGAGCTGAAAACTAGAGAGCTGTTAACACAGGAGCTGTTGGTAGAGACAGTCATCTGTCCAGCAAGGAAGATATTTATTTATAGAAAAGCCTTTGAACCAGACCACTACATTTTAACATAATAATAACCAGTTATACTGAATTCAAAGAGCAGTAGGGTGTAACACAGCCATGCATTATATACCCTATTGTAAATGGTCTCAAAGGGAAAGCTTGTAATTTAGGAAGGTTTGAATGGCAAACCCTGGGTCATTGTAACAGATACTTTTTCTTGGTTATTTTTATGGAGAGCATGAGAAAGAAAAACTGGCTTGAAGAAGTCAGGCAGTGTGTGTTTTCATTCAACCTTAGCTAGCTCTGAAACATCCTGGAGCTCAATCCCCCTTGGCCAAATATTTGTTTTAAGATTAATTGTTCACACAGGAACTAAACAGCAACTTGCTGAATTCAAAGCTTTTAAATGAGATTTCTGTTCCTCCTCGGGATATTTTTCTCATGTGTTGCTGGCTTTTTTGTATGTTCTGTCACCTTCAGGAAGCAGGATTCAACCAGAACCAAGGAAATGGCTTTTCTGTTTGTTTGTTTGTTTTTAAAGTTTATCCACGTATGATAAACTGGTTTCAGGATTAATATTACAGGAGAGCCTCGGGGCTCCTTTAGAGGCCCTTGTGTTAGATCACTTCACTGCAAGCACTCAACAGGCAACGTACCCCAGAGCACAGCCCAGGGAGCAAAATCTGGCCAATGCCATCCCTATTGTGCAGCACCACCTCAGGTAGGTGCCAGGTCATGTTGAAATCTACAGGCAAGAAAAGGAAAAAATTGTGAGACGCGAAGCAGAAGCTTCCTGTTTATGCAGAATAATCACAACTATGAACTGGAATTTTAGTGTGAGAAGAACCTGATTTTTGTCTGTTTTTCATGGATTATGTTTATAGATGGAACAAATTAGAAATAGAAAAGGAAACATTGACTCAACCAAGACTTTGCCCTTGTGTTTTGTTCAAGAATTCTTCTCTGGTTTCCAAGAAACACTTGATTTCCATTCAAATATTTAATATCAGCATTAAAATATTAGGGTTTATCATTGAACCCCGAAATTTTGAAAGAAATCACATGCATTTAAAATGGTGCAGAACCATTTTTAGTTCAAATCAACTTTTGCAGTATCACATCAAGCAGTAAGTTACCTATGGAATACTTTAAAATTGAAATTTTCTCTTTTTTTTAATCCCCTTTTCTTTTGGGAGGAGTGCAAAATGATAGAACTACACTGGATATGTATTCCTCAGCAGAACCATGTGCTAAGGAAACCAGTAAAATTACTTACTCGTGATACCTGTTGAAAGGGAAAGTGTCTTTGGTGCCTGGTGTTTTAGAATAAGATGAGTATAAGGCACACGCTGTGGTAAGTGTGACTCTCATTTATTATAAATCACTTCTTCATTACTCCACAAAACAACCTACCTGAAAGTGAATATTAGCAATAAATGAGAATTAGCCTCTCTACTACTGAAACTGAAGCCAAAACCAACTAAACAAACAGAATCAAGACAGCATTTAATACATAGGGCATTGTTTCAGATAATAACCAGAAAGTGATAATTAGCCACTCTTCCTAGATTGCCTTGAACCCCTGCTGTGTAGCATATTGATATTAGCATTCTCTTTTGTAGTAAACAGACTATTTAGGTCTAGTAATTGAGTTAAAGGAACAAACCACCAGTTCAATTTTACATTCACTAACACTGATTAAATGAAAAACATGACAAAGCACTGCTACAACTTACAATACAGTTTTAGGGTGGAAAAGGATAAGCAAACTCTAAGTGACAGTCAGAATCTCTGTGTGTTCTATTGTCAGAGTACGGGTTCTGATGTGAAACACATATTCATAACTGAAGTCCAGAGTATGAGGTCTGCTACGTTGTGTGGTTTGATTTGATTTAGGGTATGCTTAAATCTTTTTTTAGGATCTAAATTAGTAATAATACTATCATGCAGTAATGTCTGGAGCTTTTCAAACATTTACATGGAAAGTACAGTTGGGTTTGTGCTCAGCATGAGTTAAACATGCAGACTCTGGCTGAGCTTCACATGCAGATTTCTGCTAATAGCTCCCCTATCTCAGCAGTCCAATTTAACAATACATCAAATACTCTATTCACGATTTTCTAGTATATACAATTCAAATTGCAGTCATTTAGTGACACTTTTTCCCAACTACTCTCATGTTAATTTTGATATTATATAAATACAGTAAGTGATCAGAAGAAAATGTTAACAATCAGTGCACTGTAGATGATAATACCACTTATTAACAAGAAAATTTCAAAATACATTTCCTTTCTTCCACAGCCTTCTGATATAAAAAAAAAAAAAACAGAGAAAAATTGTGCATGTGAAGTGACTTGAATTTGGCAAGACTAGAGACTGAGATTTTCTGTGTGAAATATGGTTTTTATTTAAAATAGGTCATTAGTGCAGCTGTTAAAAGTGTTTAAATGTAATTGCTGCTAAGCTATGTTTTCAGAAAGTAATATTTTGTGGATATAATTTTGGTCAGAGAGCTGTAACACAGAGATAAATATTATTTAAAATATTTATTTAACACTCCAGAGGTTTAACAAATATATCTGAATCAGACACTGTTCCTGGCCAAGACGATGACTGGGATTGGTCCAAAGACAAAAACAAGTGCAGCTAAAGCCATGCATTTATTTTCTGGATTTGTGGGTGAACATGCCAGCCTTTGCTGTTGTTTCTAACGTTCAAGCATCTTTCCATACTTCCTTGCCTTGCCTAGCCTCTCTTTTTGCAGATAAGGCATGGAAGAAGCATAAATTGTCAGTAGAAACAGTAGTTCCAGCCCGGACACCAGGGTGAGATTGGTTCATGCACAGGATGACACTTTGAAAGCAATAAGCAAGGTTAATTGTGTCTAACACCTGCGCTCATCCACACCACCACAGCACAGAAATCCTGGAAAAGCAGGTGCTTCTGACAATAAGACACACAGGGCAATGAAGCTTGTGCCAGGGACTGAATCAGGAATAGAAACCAGAAACATCTTTTTTCTCTTCATTATCTGCACAGAGAGACCTGCATAACTAGGTTGGACTTAGTTAATTTTTAACTTCTGCAGTTAGGTGTGACGAAGCAAAACTGAAGTTACCACAGGGCAAAAAAACTGCACACTGCGTCTTCCAGTTCTGGCATGTGTTAAGGTAAGGGTGTAGCACCAATAACAACACTCAGTGGGAGTATCTAACTGAACCACTGGTTTCAACATGTGACTTCTGCGTCATAGTCCTCCTTTTGCATCAAGGTACATAGTTTTACATAAGTTTTGGCCCTGCTGAGAAAAGAAAACTGTAGACTTCTTACAGGACTAAGACTGCACTACCACAGTGCTCTATGTAGCACACATTTCACCAGCTGAACAATACTTTCTCGTCTGCATATGTGCAGTGAATATAGCTAAATCACCCACTTCTTTTTCCTTCTGTCAGAAGGCAAAAAGGAACAAACACCAGAAGCCCAACCTCCTGGGAATTTGTCAGTCAATACAATTTCCTCCAGCAACTTCAGCATCTGATGCGATGACTTGTGCTTGAAATGGAATATACATTTTAAAAGGTTTAACACAATATAGGTTTTTGGTTTCTTGGAGGCTGTAAAAGCTGTCGATTGCCCCTACTTATACCATGTTTGATTTTGTCAACATCCAGATTCCAGATCTTGCGTCCACGATTCCAAAGTTAAAGAGCATTTTCCTACTGGACATGTTTTCATTGTGTGATTATAGACATATATATATACACTTATCAAGATCAAATTCAGTTTCATCTTTACATTCAACTCTACAGACTGATGTGGGAACAGAATACCACTGTTTCAAATGTTTTTAACTTAAAACATAAGCTTTTCTCTGCCCTTCTCATCACTTCCAAATTTGGAGTGTTTCAGGAATACCCATGATTATCTGCTTCACAGTGGAGGAATATCCCTTCATGAAAAAACCTGGAGATGGCTGGGAGGAGAGTAAACAAGATAAACCAGTTGATTTGGGAAATCCATAAATTTTCTTGCTCAGGCCCCCAGCATTTTAAATGCTTTTACAATTCATTGCAGCTAATCTGATTCACGGTCAGATATACATGATATGAGAGAGCTCTAAATCCCAGAGTGCAAAATCCAGCATTTGTTGCTTTACTAGGGTTCCCAGTCCCACTAATATGCAGAAGCATAAAATACCACACAACACAGGGCTTTTAACCCCAAAGTAAAAGACTTAAATGCTGGAGGTTGGGAGAGGCTGGTTTTATTGTGGCTTGGGTTTGCATTTTTTTTTTTAAAGCTCTCCTATAAATCATGTTCAAGTAACACTGGAAAATCTTAAACTGATCTATCCCGTAAGCTAAGAAAATTCCAGACACTTCATTGAGGGGAGACTATAAAGACATTGTTAATTCTCCCGTGAGCCCTGTTATTCTGTAACAAGCTGATTAGTCATCTGGCAGCCAATGGGTTTTGATCTAATCATCCACAGAATGCAACTGGCAGAAGAGCCAAAATGCATCTCCTGTGCATGGCAGTCTCTCAAGTCTGAAAGCTGGTTCCAAAAATAACAAGAAAAGAAAAGAGAATTAGGCTTACTTAGTATCAACACCAAGATGAAGGTGGGAGAGGAAGGGGGAGGTGGAGAGGAAGGATGGCTGAAGATTCATTGCAAATGATTTTTGCACATCTTTTCACTCACACTGAGTCAATGGTCAGCCTTTATGGATCCTGATGGGAAGGTGGGTGCCATGAAGATGCAGCTGCCTGAGTGTTTACCATGAGGAGAGCTCTCAGATGAGATAATTCTGCCAAGAAAATTCAAGTTAAGCCCTCAAAGTAGGAGCCAGGAAAGAACAGTGCAGTGCAGTAGCTATATTTGGAGAATAAGGCATGGGAACAGGGTATTCCACTGCACTGCATATGCTTCACTGCTTTCCTGACAGCTAAAAATAGGATGTCATGCATGGGTATCAGAAGAGTAAGGTTTATGAGGAGGGAGAAAAATTATCTCTTTTTATTTCTAGTTATCCTTGTCTACTTGACTGCATTAAAAGCTAGTTCAAATGACAGTTCAAAGGCCAATTTAAAAATACAGATTCTGCTCCTATTATATTTCATGAAGTTCATCCATAAATTTTCTTTAAGTCCATGTGACGCTATTTATTATTTTATATCCTAGTTGATTCCAATATCTCAATTTTTAACAGCTTAAAAAATACTCTAAAATGCCAAATTGCATTAACAGCAATATATCAAGTCCTGCAATCAGATCTTAAGCCTAATTTCCAGATTCAAAATATATAGTTACCCAGAAAACCATTTCTTGGCAAAAGAGTAGATTTGGTTTGGATCTGATTTAGTGGGAACTGCTTACAAACAAAACAAACAACTTCAAAATTTATTTGAAAAAAATCTCCTATGTAGGAACTAGATACATCCAGGAAATTATATGATAATATTTTCTCCAAAATGAGCATAAAAGATTTTCATCAAAATGAGCATAACAATTCAGTGTAATCTGATCAAATAAATCTGCTGTTTCTGAATCACCTTTAGAGCAAGGTGTGAGAGACATTATTACTTTAGACTTTGAAACAAATATATACTCTGCCTGAACATCTACCCAATGAATATTATATATGTATGTAATACCTGTTGTAAAACACAATAGAAAAAGGGTGTTTTGAGGAAATGTATTTAGGCAGCAATGTGTCATTGGTGCATTAAGAAGAAACTTCTGCTTGCAAGATATATTACCTACTTTGCCTTTATGGCCATCGAATTGTGTATAGTTAGCTTTCTAGGTACCCTATTTTACCACCAATATGGGTGCATAAGGCCAAACATGACTTCTCTCAAGGATCCTCAGAAGACTAATGCAATTTGTTCTGATGCTAATCCAAGCTGATAAAAAGCTGGTAATTCACTAACAAGTGACTCTCACCACTGGCCAGGCTGAAGCCTGGTATGAGCAAGTGCCAGATTCTGGAAAATTCAGGGATGAAATTCTGACAGGATATAAACTGGTTCATCTTTTTGATTCTCCAGAAAGGAAAAGCAAATGCATCATCAACATCACCTTTGGACAAATGCAGCCCAACTCAGCATGCTCTACTTAGTACATGTAGCGATTTGGACACCCCAAAAAAGGTCTTATTCTGTGTCTATAAGTTCTAGACATTTATAAAACTTTACATGTAAACATCATGGCAGAAAGTGACCCTATGGATGTCAGTAGTGCTCTAAGCTGAAGTAAAGTTATAGTGTTTGTAACCTCTAGCTGAAATTTACTCAGGAATGGACTGGGATTTTGCTACACGTGCATACTCTATCCAGCACAAGCGTGCCCTGACCACCAGCTGATGCTATGAGGCTTCTTCCATATTCCATTTTCACATAGAAATGCTACTCCATAGGAGTAGAAATATGCTCATGCATAAAGACACAAGGCAGAAAGTCCAAATGTCTGTCTAAAAAAAAAATTGAAATTATTTAAGATTTCCTCTCACCGTAATTATTAAGAATTTCAGTGGGAAAACTTGATTGAGGTGAATAAAAAGACAAGACAATGGTGGTATAAAACAACACTATTAAAAAATTAGATGTATTCATTTAAATGTAATGGCCATGACCCTGATTAACATTTTCTCTGTAACTAGGCTCTCACAGGTCTCATGAGGAATTTTGAGTTATGATTTAAAAAAAAAAAAAAATCTGTAAAAAAACCTTGTCATATGGGAAAATACTGATAACTATATGCATTCTCAGTGAGCACCAAGACATGCAACAAAATGCTGAAAATACAATGTTCTTCTTTCAGCAGTTAGTTGCTAGCTCATTGGTCTGGTTTTACAAGCTAATGGTCCACATGATCCTCTCGCATAGCAGCTACAGCATTTTGATAAATTATTTAGTGTCAGACATAGATGAATAAATTTTCATACTTTTCTATTTAAAACTTGGAGGGAAGGAAAAGGAAGGATACCACAGTTTGCCTGGGATGGGATTAGACCAGTCATGGATATTTCTCAAACAAAAGTAACTTCATATTTGCTTTATACAAAAATGTGATCCTTTTTATTCCAGAAATGGAAAGTTTCTGTCAGTCAATCCCTTTTACTGATCATACTTATTGTGATACTTGCCCTCATGACTTTTCACACGTCAGATATAATTTTGCTCTTCTCATTTCTCACGTTCTCCCTGCCATTAAAAGTATAACACCATCATTCAAGGCACAAGGAGGAGTTACATATTATCCCTTAACTGACTCACACCCTCAGCTTCTGGATTTCAGGCACTTCAGCTCTTTCAGCTAAATATTACACTGTATTTTAAATTCAACTCTTTCATTCTCATATAGACCTTCACATATACTGAAACCCAGAGAAAGACTTCAGCTGGTTTCACTAGGCTTTCAGTCAAATCCAAATTACTTTCAATATCAAACCAGAAGTACATTAGGAGACTTAATGAAATAAGCCAGCTCCAAAAGCCTCCTACATTAACGTGCCAGATTAATCTCAGCTACTCATGCTACAATTTCATGCTTAGCACATGCAACTAGCAATTACTCTATGAGAGCTGAAGTGTCAGAGCAGACAGACACCTGACTTAGGATCCTAGAAAACCTCAGCATCAGCCCAGCAGAATAGGGTCACAGCAAGAGTGTAACTGCATTGAGTCAGCTGAAGGAGGTTCACTCAGTTGTCTGTTCCAGTTAAATGCCTGGATAAAGTAGGAATGCCCTGGTGTGACCTCCCCTTCCTGCAAGTCTACTATGTTGCCTTATATGATCACTATACTTATGTAACACATCCTGCAGTTGAAGGATGGAAGTGAGCTGTAGATTTTTTTCTGGCTTTCTTTGGTTCTTTAGACCTGGGCTATTGAAATTCTGAGAGATCAGGACAAATCTATGGATACCATTATATCTCTGCATCCCTCAGATCTGCTTTTTGAGGGCAGGAGGTGTACAGGTCTGTGGATCCCAGTAAAGCCTCTCCCAACACAGTTATCATTGGCAGGCTTTTGAATATTAGAGACTAGCAAATATCTTCCTTACCTCTCTGGTGCTTAAATTTCCCAGTCTAAGCCCTATCTCATGAGTTATATAGCAGGGCTTATAAAGGGTTTTCACACCCAGAAATCTCAGTGTTAAAAATATCCAGTTCGTGAAACTTCAGAATTATATTCACGTACATCCCTGGAAGTATTCAGAGCCAGGTTGAATGGAGCTCTGAGCAACCTGGTCTAGTGAAAGGTGTCCCTGCCTACAACAGGGTGGTGGAACTAGACAATTTTAAGGTCCTTTCCAACCCAAACCATTCTATGATTCTATATTACAAAAATGAGAAAATGCATAAGAAAAAAAGAATCAGTTGAGACAACTGATCAGTACACTAAATCCTTAGTAATTAAAAATATCAATTAAATACTTGAATGATACCTACAACTTGCATGAAGGTGCAACAAGACTAAATTTTCCCCAAGAATGCCAACCTAATTCTTTTTCTCCAACTTGCTCTATAAAGAGCAGTGATTTGGCAGATCTCTTGAGAAAAGGAGACCAAATAACTTCTTTGTTACATTGCCATGGAAATACAAATACAAACACAAACAGAGTACCTCCCACTTCCACAGGCTCCAGTGGTTCACAGCTCAAAGGTACTGTAGAGAATGAGATGTAACAGACCCAGAAACCCAGGTAAGAGCAGAATTCAGTTGCTGCCCCCTTTCTGAAATTTTTCTGAAGTTCAGATCATTTATGTGAGAATCAGCATGCTCTTGCTGTAATGCTGTCATTATTTTGCATTTGTACGTGACTCTACTCTTCTTTGTTGCAGCTGTGAATAGAAGCAGGAATACTGGAATGCCATATGAAAGGCTGTGGCTTTTTTCCCTTTTTTTTATGTGAAATAGAAAATTCCAGAAAATTCTTGAGTGAGCCCATTTTTATAAGGTTCTTAGGCTGGTTTTTGAATAACCAACCAAGTCTTTTCTCCATTAAGCCACAAAGTCTTTTGAGGGGCAGCCAATTGTCCACAACACTCAACCTTCAAGTTTTCTTCTCCCTGTTTTTTCTTCTGAAGTATTGTTTGAGTGGAACTATTCCAGCCTGCTTCAGCAGACACCCTAATGTCTCCTCCATATCTATGTGCCATGAGAAGGAACTGAACCAAGAGTTACATGGCAAAGTTATCAGTGAGATCAAACAGGCAAGCAGGTAAAAGTCATAATTCTACATATTAATTGGAATAGGATATGTAAGAAGTTGTTTCAGTAAATGAGAATTGAAGGATAACAGTGCTTTGTTAAATGCCTTCATTGAAACTACCCACTGCTATTTTTCAGAGAGGAAAGTTCTAATCTGCCTATAAATACTCTTTATCTATAGTTTTATTTTTGCAGGAGGAGGAGGAACTGTAGTGTTCCCGTGCGCATATGCAGCTTGTATCCCTTTTCATATATTTTTTGCTATATACCCAACTACTGTGCTTGTTCAAGGTTCAGATGTGTCAGATGCTTCAGACTCGTTGGACTCTCTCCCAGACCAGGATTACAGGTGTTCGCTGTGGAAATGTTAAAATATTGTATATACAAAATCTCCCCCCAGACAGCTACAATCAGCAGCCTGTGCCCTTCAAAGAGGCTCTCCTGGACTTGGCAACACCTTTTTTAAACAGGCAATTAATCTTCTGATAAGAAACAGAAAGACTTCATTTACAGTTGTTCAATGCTATTAGAGCCTATGCACGCAATTTCCATAGCAAGGTAGGAAAAACAAGCCAAGTCTTCTGCGTAGGATTTTTCTGATCTCCAGGATATAGGAACACACCTATGGTATCTTGGTGTATGAGTCACTGGGTTGCTGATGTCATATAGTATGTGCCGTTAGGCTCAAGTAAGTGATAGAGAGAGTTCACTACAGGACAATAGCTTCTGGTACTCTGACGTATCACCTGCCTGTTACAAAGTGGTAACCAGGAAGAAAGTTATTCTAAAAGATATAAAAAATTACATTTAGAGACAGAAAAGAAACATTCTATTTTTCATTTGTAATGTCATGCTGTTAAGCCTGTGACTGTAGTGCTGAGCATGGAAAATCAAAAGCAGCACAGACCTTTGTCCCCCCATCTGTCTCACTGCCACTGGGCTCCCCGGGCACCCTGCAAGCCTGTGAGGCTGCGGCAGCCATGGTGTGCTGCAGGCAAGGAGAACTGCAGAAAGGGTTGCCAATTTTAGTTGTTCCTCAAGGTCTTGGAAAGTGTTCTTAAATATGGTTCAGCAAACAAAGCAAAACCACAATCCTGAACAGTTCGCAACATTTAAATAAGAGTCTCATGTTTACTATCCAAACAGCTGTGTGGGTGTTGTCAGAATGTGCACTCACACAACCCAGACATCCTGACACACACAGGGCGAGGAGGGAAAGCAGTTTATTTCAAGTGAAAAAGCATCAAAAAATCTGTGAGTCCTTAGACAAGTGAAAATGAGGCTTTGCAGGGGTTCCCATCACAGGCGGGAACACATAATGTTCCTGTGGTTTGCAAGGACCACTGTGACTGCACCAAAGGAAATAAAAGTAAATGCAGCTGGCTACTACAGTGAAGAGGAATTGTTTGCTTACAAACCTATTGGACATTCTAGAACATTCATCAGCCAGCTATGCTCTAGGCACACACCATAACATACCTTTTTTGAGACCTAGACTAGTAAAATACAATAGCAGTTCAGTGTCAAAGTCAGTTTTTTTCCCCTTACATCCAATGTTCCCTCTTAAACTCTCTGCTGAAAGATCCAGGTCCTGCTCCCAAAGGTCTCTTTTGCTTAAAACCCTGCTTCTCTTTATCCTATGGAAAAAGCAACTCAAGCCACTCCCTTAGGGCTGGTGAGGTGAGTCCATTCGTGTATCTTCTAGGATCCTATTTTTTTTCCTGCAAATAACTCTCTTTCCCTGCTCTTTCTTTGTGTTTTCACCTTCCAAAGAATTGCTACCACAGCAAGCACCCAAATTCTCATTTGCTCAATTCACTCTTTCCTTAGAAAAGAAGACTACCAGCTGGGGTAGTGCAGAGAAGGCTACTGAGCTGTTTGAAAAGCAAGAGTTAATCCAAGGGGAGAAGGCCATAGACATTATTTTACCCATTTACAGAAGGTTAACTAGCAAGATAAGGACTTCTATCTGACAGTGCCAGAAGGTAAACAGGAGAGTCACAGAAATAATCTCAGCTCATCTGCAACAACTGGGCATAAACTAGCTGTGAAGAAAGTAATGTAAGGAATCAGATAAAAGTTTTTACTTAAAGGCTGATACTTTATAGAAATAATAATAGCAGAAAACCAATTTGTTTTCAGGCTTGAGCCGTTAATTAACAAGGCAAAAATGTGTTTATTGTCATAGCAGAAAAGAGACCTTGAAAATTCAGTTCTCCTCTGGTTGTTTTACTTGGTATTTATTGAACTATACTTGCAAACCTGAAAAGAACAACAGCAGGACATGGTGAAAATAAAGGAATCACTCTAATGCAGTCTATATGAATCAGGTAACTGTTAAAATATGGCCAGTTGGATCCATACAACTGCACTGGAAGCCAATGTTGCTATCAGACCTGTGTGATCCTGAAATAGCTCTTTGTTACTTGTGGATGGCTCCTAGTTCTGCTAAGCAGTGTAACTCATAGATGGTTCACAGATGGTGGTCACCTGTGGGCACTCTTCCCTCCCCTGTGGCCTTTCACTGCCAGTCCAGCATGACCCAAGGCTGCTGGCTACAGGGCTTCCCAGGAGGTACAATTATCTGCCAGAAACCACAGAGTGTCTGACTCTTTTAAACTGCAGATGAATGCAGGGATTTGTTAATAGTGATTTATGGCTGAGAACAAAGAGTCCGTAATAAAGTCGGTGAAGATACCTGTATTCATTTTTACAGAATCACAGAAGATGCTGAGTTGGAAGGGATCCACAAGGATCATCGAGTCCAACTCCTAGCCCTGCACAGGACTATCCCCAAGAGTCACACTGTCTTCCCAGGAGTATCATCCAAATGCTTCTTGAACTCTGTAGGGCTTGGTGCCATGACCACTTCCCTGGGGAGCCTGTTCCAGTATCCAGCCACTCTCTGGGTGAAGAACCTTTTTCTAATATCCAATCTAAACCTCCCCTGACACAACTTCAGGCCATTCTGTCAGGTCCTGTCACTGGTCACCACAGAGAAGAGATCAGTGTCTGCCCCTCCTCTTCCCCTCACAAGGAAGTTATAACTGCAATGAGGTCTCCCCTCAGTCTCCTCTTCTCCAGGCTGAACAGACCAAGTGACCTCAGCCACTCCTCATATGGCTTCCCCTCAAGGCCTTTCATCCTCCTCATTGCCCTCCTTTGGATGCTCTCCAACAGCTTAATATCTTGCTTATATTACACTGCCCAAGACTGCACACAATATTCAAGGTGAGGCCACACCAGTACAGAGTAGAGTGGGACAAAAATTTTGTTAACAAAGATGGCCAGAGCACTTCAAGGCTATGTGATTTTAAGTGCTTAAAACAAATTAAGACCACTAGCTTTCCACCACTGTAAGTAAAAGGCGGAATTTTACCCACGCACCATCCATTAACTCTTTCATTAACAATTTTTTTTTGGCTAATGCTGCAGTAGCTATTGACACACATTTCAGAATTATAACTCTGCAACATAACCAGATAAATGGATATCTGAACATAGTCAAGAATTTTACCAAATCAACTAGAAAAGAAAACATAAGGGAACTGCTCGTGACAACTTTCGAACAATTATTCAGCATGCTGTTTTCACAGTAATGCCAGGATCATGACTGAGTTCAAATTCGAAGCCCACATCCCATAGTAATCTAAAAAATACTTAACTAGTGAATGAAAAACCATAGTGGAGTGAAATCCAGTAAAAAAATAACAGTGAAATATATAATGACCCACTTAGCATTAGTGGGTCATGTAGATTCTGCAGTTAGGGGACACTTGGAGAAAGATGATAGAAAACAGTCACTGAAATAGCAAAACTATTAAAACTGGAACAGCTAAAAAGCTTGGAACCATATGTCTCAGTAAAGCTTCAGAGAAGTCATGTTTCTATTCCCTGTCATATGAACAAGAGCAAAGAGGCATTTACCTGTATCGGGAAGTAGAAGATATAAATCTTGTTATGCAATTTGATCTTGGAATTTATTGCTCCAGGATGTCACTGATGCCAAAAATCTAAATAAACTGAAACAATAAATACCGTTTCATAAAGACAAAGATATCCATTGTTGTAGCAATTAATGTTAATATTACAAAAGTACAGGAAAGGGTATAAAATAATTTTTCACAATTTATTCCAATCCACATTTGCTAGGGAACAAAGGAAATCCCATCTATTAGATGGAGTTCTTGCGTTTTTTAATTATCAATACCTTCTTTCCGTTATCTGGTTCCACCCATCTTCAGAAAAGACACAAAAAGCTATTCTCTTATACTGGCAATTTCAACATTAAAACTTTCACAGAGAGTAGGAGGAGGCATTAGAGAAATATGTTAGCAGAAGAGAAGATGAATAGTAGTTTTAAAGCTTATTAATTCTTCTTGCTCCACTAAAGGTAAGAAAATCCTTACTATGCCCTCCCTGCACTCTACTGAGAAATATTCCAAAACCTTGTTATGTTCCAGTATTATGAATTAATGAGGACATGACACAGCTAGCTAAGAGCATCTCCCAATTAACCTTGCAAGTTAACCAAGACAGTTAATACATCAGACTTGGTAGCACTGGTTGGTGATATTAGGTCAGACTTTTTGCCATCACTTACCCATCAAGTGCATTTTAAGAGTAAGAAAAATACAAGAAATGGCTGTCAGGTCAAAATAGATATAAACTGGAAGGACAGGTGGCTTTAAATAAAAAGTCACCACAACAACTGTCCCCAAAGATTCTCCAGAAGATATGTATTTAAACCTATTCATTCCTTGTCTCCAATTTCATAGGGTTATAAAGTAAGTTCTCTCTGGTATGTTGACTGGCCATAGGTGTACAGTGTCATCTGAGATGCCATTTGAGCTGGCAGATACAACACAGGACCCACATCAGGGCAGTAGGAACTCTTCCTCAAGGGCAGTCAGAGGCTAGGCAGTCTACTTGTGGGTATCTCATATGGTGACACGTGTGTGTGGGTGACTGAATCTGGACCCTAAGACATACAACTTCACTGATTTCAATGGAAAAACATCAATTTATGATGTTTGAAGGCGTAGCTGAAAATATGATCCAGAACTACAGCAGAGCATAATTAAAACTTGTTTGTTACCCAAATTTTATAATTAATAAAAGGTAGAGAAAAATGAACAGCAGTCTCATATGTTTTGCTAGTGCTATCCAAGGAATCAGACTTTAAAACTTTAGCCTTGGGTCTCAGTGAATATGACATGCTGTTTATCAGCACAGGGCACTTTCAGCTCTCTGAAGTCTTACAGAGGAGGAGAGGAAAATCAATAATTAAGGATCATGTTATTAGCCTTAGGGAACCTCTATAAAAGAAACTTGCTACATAATTCTAAAATCCTGATTAAAACTATACTCTCACATTGTTGTTTGTTAAAGTGTCATCAGTCAAAGCTGTTATGTCCAAAGAAAATTTCTTTTTTGTGTACATGTTTTTTTATAGTCATCTTAATATCTACTGAATTTATGACCAGAATTGTTGTTTGATCTAGGAAGGCACAAGCAGTGTGGAACTGCACTGATACGCATCTTGAAATTCAGTGCCTTTCACGTATTCATTGCTGTTTCATAAGTGTCTGTTGTTGGTTGTAATGAAGGAAGGCAAACTTTCCTGACAGAATTGAAAACTATTTTTGGAAAGGAAAATATCTCACAAGCACGAGATAAGGAATTAAAGAGGGCAGACTAGGAAGGTCTTCAGCATGAGGTTTCTTCCTGTAAAGTGAGATTCCATTTTAGTTGTTTATTGGAAATCACATCAGTTCCATGATCCCTACCAAGGAACAGGAAATTGGTGTATAAAGACAGACAGATAAATAGATAAATCGATAATCAAATGCACATTGTGTGTGTGTGTGCATGTAGAAGTGTTGGCAACACTGAAGCAATCACGAGGTCTCCTAACGGAAGATGGAATAAAAGCCCATATAAGATACTGGTAGCATGCCATCCCCTGTGAGTGTCCTGATAGTTTATCATTTTCCCCACTCGGCATTATAATTTTCTAAAGCAGAACATGAAACTCCACAAATTCTAAACATATGCAGCCAAGAAGCGGAAGCGGCCGAGAATAGAGACCCTATTAATAAGTAAACTTTGAGCAGAAAAGCAGACTTCTCCCTGTTTTCAACCTTTCAACATGCTTATCTGGAAATGGACTTTCTCCTTGTTCTCTAGTCTCCCCCTTCCTCCCCACCCAGGAGCTGGAAAAGCCTTGCTGATTCCTGGTATTGCTTTTTTTTTGTTCAGTGCCTATAAAGCTGATGTTCCATCCTAAGGCAAGTCAGCTGCACAGCAAGGAAACAAAAAAGGCCTAATTAACCTGGCTGCATAGGGAGCATAACAAAGCATATTTAGTAAACCACTGTGTGGCTCCTATGGCTCTCTGCTGTCTCTCCTCCGAGGCAAGGGTAAGTTTGTTTGCCTTCACTAGTTCAATAGCCAGTGTATAGCTACACTGTTCTCCTGAGGGCAGGGCAGGAGGGCATTAGCCAAGAGGATAATGGCCCTGTGCCAAGCAACATAAATAACTTCCCCCTCTGACTTCTGGCATTTCTAATAGAACAGGTCAAAATATAATGCTTTTTTTCTTTAATTCCCCTATGAAATTTTGCCTAGATGTAAGGATACAGGAGTAGCAGTTTGGGGCTCTGTGCTCTGAGCAGATAGAGCAAGGCTGCAGGAGAAAAAGCTTACTGAAAAGCTACAGCTTAGCTCTAAAGCTTCTGACCTTAACTTAGTAGAAGCACAATTAATGGCACATCTTTGAAAGAACTGGCCATCCTAAGCATAAATGAATCCATTTTGGGATTTCAGAAACACAGAGAAACTTTGAGCTCAGGTTTGTTGTTCTTATCAAGGTAGTCAGAATTACCAATCATGATGTCATTATCAAAAAGCTAGACAGGCCCACAGCCAATTTACTAGTACCACATGTAAGAAGAATAAATCTCATCTGGATACAGTGAAGCTATATAGCTTCACTCTTTCCTTGTCAGAAGAGCATGTGTTCACAAAACTTAAATACTTAAATAACTGAAAATATGTTTGGAACTTGGGAAGGATTAAGCATGCATCGAACAAGAAATCTTCCAGCAACCTACAAGAAATCGTCCCTTGCCAAACACAGGCACAGGCACAGGCACAGGCACAGGTCTAAGATTAAAGACTCAAGGTTTCCAGCCCCACCTTTGCAATGGCCCCTGTGCCTCATCTTGAACAAATCCCATTCCACCTCCCAGTCAGCACAATTATGTAGCATAGCTGTCCTTTAGTCAATGTAGTTTTAGATTACCCTCTCTAGTTGGCAATATTATTACATTTATCTTTCCACTTATCAACCAAATATCTAAACTTCAAACAGCATATCCTTTCTAGTTGAGTAACAAAATAAACAGCATAATTCTATCAAGGCAATTAAGCAAACATTGCACAATATCACCACCTGAGGCTGTAAGTCTATCAGATACCTCCTATCATCTCAGCTATCCTAACTGAAACTTGATATAATTTGGAAATAGAACAAAAGTGACTCCTGAGCTGTAGATAGGAATAAGCAAGAAGAAGTACTAGATGGGCACAAAAGGTGGATGCTGATTGTGGATGTTATGGGTCCATGTCAATGATAGATGGAAAAGGCTGGGAGAGGATACACACACAGACAGGGAGCACGTGTTATTGCTGCCAAGTTTCCCTATGATTCTGGCAAGGGCTACCTCTGGTTTTCTGGTTTAAAAAATTGCCCAGCAAGCAATATCCATTTGTCTTTTGACCTTCCTATGCTCCACCCTTATGCAAGCAAAAATTCTGAGCCTTGAACAAAAAAAGGAATCAAATTATATGTTACTGTATCTTTTGAAGTAAAATGTTTAGGAAGATTGTTGAGGAAAGTAACTCTCAGTTTTATATCAGAGCTAGGCTGTCATAAAGCACTGAGAGGAAGAGAAGGCAGATGCTCTCCTAATAAGAATTGAGGTCATATGGGATACGCAGATGGTGATACTCAGCCCAAAGGAGTGCTGTACACACCTGAGAGTCCAGTGTTAATTAAGGCTGAATTAAAACCTGGGGAGACAAAAATAAAAAAAAACCTGACCATATTATCCAGCATATATAAGGGGAAAGATATTTAGAATTTGCACAAATTTACAGAAAACTAGATGATTCCTTAATGAAATATAAATATCAAGCACTCCATTTTTTTTTTTCATTTCTCATTCTTTGCCTACCCCTACATTCTATTTTTCAGGTTTGCTGAGTTTCATTTTGAATGCAATAGAGTGAAGAGTTTGCCATTCATTTCTATTAAATGGCTTATGATCTCCTTGGAACAGACTTACTCTGTGTCAGCCAGACTAAATATTCCCCTCTCTTACATCTGTCCTTGCCAACAGAGCAGGTCAAAACAGAATGATTTTTCTTCTCTTCATTTCCCCATATTGAAATTCTGAAAATATTCAGGCAGTTCCAGTTCCTAATTGCCTTCTTTTATCTCCTTAGATTACTCCTTGGAATCCATTTCTTTCAAATGCCACTAGTAATTAGGTCTCCCTATAGAGTTATTTATCTTTAGTGGTTTTTGTCATTTTTACTAAGCCATGCCCATTATAACTATTGCCCTCCCCAGGTTTGTTTCCTGCAATTTTCTTGCTAAAGAAATGCCTAGAAGGAGCATTCTAAGAACAATTGAGCGTGAACTAGAATAGCAATACCTCACTTTTCTAGGTCCCATCCAGCACCCCATGTACTTATCAAAAAGACACGTGCAGTGTGTTTCTTTCAGGGGCACCTCTCCACATTCTTCTCCATAGCATCTTCTTGGCCGGTGCCATTCAGCTCTGGAACAATGGAAATTTAGACCACAATAGTTTGCTTGGGATAATTTAACATAATTGTAGATTAAGCCTTTTCAGAAGGCTTCATGTCAAAGTAGCGATAGTTTTACATTTGCCGTTATGCTGCAACAGCTCACAGCACATTATTTCTTCTCCAGAAATTTAGACCTGCTTGAGTGCCAAGCTCTAGTCCCTGAGGATGGATGGATGTGGCTCTTCCTCCCCAGCAGGAGTCAGCTCCTTGCAGCAGGACTTATCCCCACACTCCAGGTGTGACAACACGGTTGTCTCCCCGATATGTCCAAGTAATGAGCTTATCATCTTCAGTTATCCTTATGAGCTCCCCCGGTGCCCTTCTGCCACCACTGACGGCTCCCCAGCCAGAGCTCAATCCATGCTACCCTTTCTGGAAGGTGCTCACTGCCATCTGCCAATCTGGGGATTTTTTATTCACATCTTTTAATCAATCTTAATAAACGTTGTCAGTGTAAGATTGCTACTGCTCACAAACTCTAAGACTCTTAACATGTACCAAATGTTCCTGCAATATGGCCGGCTCACTCCACATTAGCATAAAAAATACACACCATAAACCCATCCAACTGCTTTTAACATCAAAAGGAAGTTTTCCACTGAATTTTATAAGAGCTGAATTGAGGTCTTGTGACCCTGCTACACTGAAGTATTTACGCACATGCCAGACTCTAAGTATGTGAAGAAGCCCCATGAATTCAGTAGGCTTCTCAGATGCTTAAAGACTTCAATCAAGGCCTTAGGTTTTTTTCCAGGTTGCTGTAACAGGGATCCTGTTATACAAAATAAAATCCATGTGAGAATTCCCTTCATTCCTATGAAAGGAGGAATAGGCCTTTACATTAATACAGATGCATACATATAATGTGCCTGTTTACATACATATACACACACATTTACATACGTAAATTAGCATCCCTTCTTCTCTTCATTTTTCTGAAAGTAAAGCTTTCATCTCATTCATAAAATTAACTGCAAAATCCAGTGTTTGCATCCACATTCTTTACAGTGGAAAAATACCTTCCTTTTAAATGCCCTTGTCCCAGTGCTGATGGATGCTCTCCAACATGGGACACTTTCCCAAAATAGACAAATCAAAAGCCTGAACCTAAGAGGAAGAAATATTGGCCTTAGAAATATATTAAAAAACAACAACAACAAAAAAAAACACCCAGTTGGGCAACATACTGAAGGATTTACCTCAGAGACCATCAAAAGGAAGAATCATTTCCTTTCCTGCTTTAGGGCAATGTTTATTTAGAGTAAAACGTAGAAGGTACAGTAGAAGTAAACATCCTCATTGTTGTCTGTAGAATCTTCAATAGACCTTCACCTTCTAATAGCATTGAGGGGACATTTTAGATCTTCTTTGATTCTTTTTCCCTCCTTATCTCTCTTATAAATATATATATATATATATAAAAATGCAGGCTTCAGCCTATAAATTCCCTACTGAAATTGAGTGAATTTATGCGTATATATGCTGAGCAGCTGCAATCACATGTGATGCAGAAAGGGGAAATGCAGCATTTCAACTGCCAAGTCTCCAAAAATTAAATGAGAACAATGAGACTTTACCTTGGGGTAAAGGCTGGCAGATTAACGCCAGAAGAGACAGAAACAGTATGTTCCCAATTCTTTTGTCTCTGATGGAAAAGACTGAATTCTTGCATTTCTTTATTGAGGAACAAATTCCTCCAGATTCACTGTAAGTCACAGCAGTACAGAAACACATAGGTAGCTAAATATAATCTTCTGTTTAACTAGCAAGTTGTTTCTGCTCTGTTTTTATTTGATTCTCCACAATTCATAAATAAAATTAAATCAATAACATCTGTGAACATCACCGCCCTTCCTCTCCTCTCAAATACCCCATAAATTTCCATAACTTTCTTTATTGCTCTCAAGTCTCATGTCAAGCTATCTTAAAACTTCTAGCCCAACAGGAAATAATGTCTGGACTACAAACTTGGGGTTTTTTATCATGGCAGGCAGGGAGAAGAGATAACACTCAAATTCAGGAGTATTAAAAGGATTATGATAACTGTCGTGCTTTGAGGGGTTTCTTTGGAATCTTTTTTCTCCTTCAAATGCAAAACACCTGGGAAGGCAGCCAGCCGGCAGAAATGGCCTCTGGAAAATTCAAATCAGCAGAGAAGAGCACCAATTTATCCTGCCATATACTGTTAAAAGCTCCCCAGGGGCTTAGTTTCCATGAAAGTGGTCTGTGGATAATGCCAATGTCAAGAAAAGCAGCTGTGACTAGTGTCAGGACCTGGGGGTTTCATCAGTGGCAAAGCCAGTTCTGTAATCTCAGTGACTGGAGACATAATCACAACAGTTCAAGAGCTAGCCCAGTATTCCATCTGCGCTGTGCCATTTCTCACCCGGAACTAAATAAGCACAAGGATATTTCTAGAAGGCAGCTGGCAGAGGCAAAGGCTGGTAAGGAGAGACTGCTTTGGCTGGTGAGGTCTTGTAGTACAGCTTAACAGGCACGTTGCATTACAGCACACTACTCACAGCTCTGCTGGGACTATGACTTCTCAAGGGACAATTCTAATTTTTTTTCCTGTTTTCTCCTTTTAAAGTCTCTGAAATGAGAGGGTTGTGGTCGGTGTTCTACATGCCCTGGCTCCAGCAAGAGAAGGTGTTTGATGGTGACAAACTTTGGGGACAGAGTTGAGGACTGAACAGTGCCACGGTCCGTGGGGGAGGGGTGAAGGAACCTGCACAAAAGGGTCAAGTGAGGTTTGAGATGCGATGGCTACTTTAATGAGGGTGTGTGTGGTTATATAAGCTCTGGTGTGGAATGCACCAGAAAATGGGGTGGAGCATGAGACAGACAACCAGGGAACAAATAGGAACAGGGACTCAGGAGAAGAGGGAGGAACTGGGGAAGAATCAGGGAGGAACCAGGGAAGGAAAGGACGAATAGTAGCTCTCTCCTCACTGCAGCTTCTTCAGCCATTCAGAGGGAGAAGCAGGGAACAGGCACCACGAGGTATGTCTGGGCAAGCCCAGATATTTCAACTGTAGGGGAATCATACAATGCACCTATTTAAAACCACATAATAACTGTAAAGTCCATATAATAAAGTCCTTTCAATTGCTGTATATCTTTTTCCACACTGGGAACCGTTCCCATTCTGATTCCTGCTCTTCCACAGAATAGGATAAAGGAAGTTAAATTTGTTGCAGTTTCACTCATACCAATTATTGGGAACAGTGCCTATAGTGTAATATCGTTTCAACCATGTTTCGGTGGCCTAGGAGAGAGGTGGTTGGGGCAGAGTCAGAAAGGAAATTAACAGCTAACTGATGATCTAGGATCTAGTTCTTAAGCTCATTCCTTGGCATTTCCTGGACCTACAAAACTATTTTTCCTCTCTCCACTGAAGGAAAAAGCTATTTTAGTTAGTGTTGTTAGTTGCCATGCCTTCATATACCAGGCTTTTATAGACCAAACTTCATTTTTGGAGGAGATGTGGTAATGGACTGAATCTACTTTCTGGATGATGGAAAAATTTTTAATGTTAATGGTTGCATTTCTTCCCAAAATTTATTATCTCTGCATGAGAGATCACAGGGAGCCTTATATCAATATATTTACACACATAATCCCTTTTTCCTGTGTCACTACCTTCTCCCTTTTCACAGGCAAATTGACAGCCACAATTCAGACCCATCCTACACAGTTGCATACATCCACCTCTGAATCTGAACATGGAATTAAACACACAAAAAAGTCGTAAGCAGGTCAATTTGGTAGATAGTTGGAACTGTGCGAGTTTCCCAGATCTATGTCTGAACCTTATGTAGTTGTGGTACATCAGACAGTAGCATGCATGGGACATGAAAATCAGAATTTTCTCTAAGGGATCATTAGATTATGCTCTACACTGTAATTTCTGAGCAAGATGATATCAGTTGATGTATAAGCACAGGCAGTGTATACCAGAGTTAAAGGCAAGCCCAGCACTGAGAGCAGTGTAGACTAACTTGCACTTCTTTGTCCTCAGCTCACTTGAAGTACAGACATGTTCAGTTATATGATGTGAGACTGAAGAAGTAGCTGCCCCATCTTCAGATCTCATCTCCCAGCTGAAAACCCGTATTTGTGAAACCTGCACTAGGCAGGCTTTGTGCATGTCAGCATACCAAAGGTGGGTGTTTTCTAGACATTTGTCTTGTCTTGAATGACTTCAGTGCTCTGTGTGTAACCCTGCAGCCATATCCATTTTCATCAGCTTTTTCCAAACTCAGAAGTTACCATTTGTCCCTCCTAAAGCATTTGAGCTTTGCATATTAGCCCCCCTCATATACCCTAACAAAGGTTGAATACTTAATTACTGATCTAATTTGGTTAAGGAAGCTCACAAGTGCTGTTATTTCTTACTATCTGTGTAATTTCTGTTTATCTAATGATTTTCAGCATATGCTTCAAAGGGACTCAGGGACTGCACAGTCCAGATCCATAACACATGATCCAGAAAATCTAGTCTATTTTCAGCAAGCTTAAATCAGTTTATGCTGACTTCTAGTCATTATCAAATGAAAGAAGTTAAAAGAAATTCTTTTCTGTGTCAAATTTATTTATTTCACTTTATAATTACCATGGACAGATGCTGTATTTAACTATCCATGTTCAGTGACATGTTAATCCTTGTTTTTCTAGACCATTTTTTTTTAACAAACACCTATACAGTCTTTCTGAAAGATGGAAAGAGATCACATCTCTAAAATGTCCCATTTTGTTTGCCTGTTTGGAAAATAGATAAACCCGAAATCGTGGACTATTATCACAGAATGTCAAGATTGTTTTTCATGCCCCTCTTCTTTCCTACTTGCATACTACCTCCCACACCCACCTCCTGGTAAGTCAGCAAGCTCTGTGCAGTCAGTCCCCACTTCTGTGACTCAATCTCAGAGCATTAAAGACTTAAGCTTGGCAGATGTCCAGGATGAAGAAATATTAACAAATCTCCCACAAAGAGCACTCCAATCATAGCAAGCACTAAAGCCTTGAACATAATATTTCCTTCATGTATAAGATTCCCAATTTGCTTAATGGCTTCTCAAACTTTGCAGTATGATATTGCAAATGTTCTTTTAAAAACCCCAAGTCCTCCCCCAACACATAACCAGCGTGTACATTACATAAAGAAAAAATGTAATTTACTATTCATTTCTGGCTTCTGCTGAGAAGTATTCTTCCAAGTATCATTTATTGGAAAATTAAAAGAAATACCATGTTCAAATTATCTTTCAGAGCTGCCTCATCTTCTAATTCCCATTGCAACAACAGAGGCACATATTTCCATGAAACATTGTTGTTTATCTCTTTTTGGGTGACCTCACTGAAGGTTATTTGGAAGAAGATGGAAATGCAGCCTGATTTATTGGTAGCTGGAGTCTAAATTTCACGCGAAAGTTCAAATGGCAGACTTTATAACCACAGCTAAAGAGTCTGTTCTACGAGTCCATGTTTAGCTGTCTGCCTCACACCACGCACTCGACCCTCCTGCTTTCTTTTATGATGTGAGTTTGGCACTGCTTCCAGATAGTCACATTCAGAGCAAGGGTACTTACAAATATATGCAATTGCACTCATTTTTGTTCATACCTAACGGGTATGAAAAACATCCAGCTAAATCCAGTTTTCCTGCATTATCTGTATTTAGCATGTGTTAAAACTGCAGCAAATACTCTGGATAATGCTTATCTGAGGCCTGTAAATTCATCTCTATGAATAATTACAATTTAGTTACCCAGAAAAAGGTGTATTACAGCAGTTATTCTCCTTATTCATTGGCATAGTTATGTCTGCCACTTTACAGACCAAATGTGTCTAAGTGTAGAACTGCATTAAACAGTAATTTCAGAGGACTTTTCAACAGATATAAATAATCTTTCTTTTCTCTAAAAACTTCCCTGTCTACACTACTGGGACATTATTTGTTCTTTGAACATTGTTCTTTAGTAAAAATCTATCATACACCTGTTATGCCAGCTAGTATTAATGGAGAGAGAAAAATCTATGCTTCAGTTACTCATGTGCTATAAAATGTTCCAATTGTGCTTTTTAAACTCTTATTTACATTAACAAAAGGTCTTTTCCAGAATCCCCAGCCCAGGTAAACACATCCACTTCACAGCAATTCTGTGCTATGCCTGACATTCCTCAATCCCAGGCTGAATATGAGCTACTGCAATTTGCTTTTGAGCTAGCTACGCTTTTCAGCTAAACTGAAGTCAGCATAGCTGTTTAACTTATATTGTTCTTCACATTTCTTCAATTTCTTCATGCTAAATATCTGATTTTTCTTGTACCATTTTTTACATCAGTGAAAAAAATTGCCTTTAAATTTTTACCTTTTTTTTAAGCATGGGAAAAGTCTTCACTTGGACATCTCCCTGAAATCTGACACAGTCATTTAAAAAGGGTACAATGCACAAATTTAGTAAATGTGGAAATAAAAAGTTTTGGTGAGTCTTGAGTCATCAGTCACAAAATTAATGAATGAGATGTCCAAGCCCCACAATTTCCAAGTTCAAAACTGATGAGCAAATATTCCCCTTAAGTGGTTCTGACTGGTTGCCAATGGCCAATTTCCCACATCCTAGACAACAGACACAACTTCAAGATACAAATAACCCTCTTCGTAGAATGGGTACACATACTTCCAGTGGGGGAATAACATTTGACCATGACCACTGAGGAATAGATTTGTTCCTTTCATTTAAAAATGAAGAATGTTTTAATTTGAAAACCAAATTGTTGTTATTTCAAACCTATTCTCCAGCTTAAATCTAAATTTTTTGATAAACACATGCTCTTAGGAAGCAGAGCATGGAACTGGAGAAAATGAAAGAACAATTAAAGAGCTAAGTAAAATTAAGCCCCTTGGTTATACTAATAAACGAATGATAGTGATCATCTCCCCCATCTAGTCTCAACAGCAGTTTTTCATAAATTTTCTATTAAATGAAAGTTTGAGTATTGCCATTTTAATTAAATTCTTTGCAGCCGCATGTCTCTCAGCCCAGTGCTAGTATTAAGCATTTAGTGAATTTCTTTTAGAAGTTAATTCAATAGTGCTTGCCATTATATAGTTACTCTCTCATTTTCATTTAGTCACAGAGACATTATAATCTTCCAGAATGAAACTGTTTCAAAAACTATAAAAATTATTTTCTAAAGTTTAATAATGCTCACTTGGCCATGAGTATTAATTTCAATGAATAGTCAATACTTTCTGCATTGTACATTCTGACATTAAGTAGCCAGCTATTCATTTGCAAGACACCATAATCATTTTAGTAACATCTTTTGTTGGTTTATGTCCCCCTTTCAAAATAACATAATTTATGAGCATCTAAGTATGATCTAGTCATAGCATTTAAAATAAGACATATTTTAAAATTGGTCAGATCATTCTTGAATTACATCTCCTGGAAATAATTTAGTATGACTAGTTCAATAAAGGGTTGAAAAATGTAAAAAACCCTCACTGGTTGATTTAAGATACCTTTTTATGGCAGCTCTGTTCAAAAATGTTGCAAGATTGACTTTTGTCTTAAGCAATATCTGTGCAAATGGGGACTTGGGTTTCCTTTTGTACTCTCGCTATTTACAAAGATTTTGAGATCCTTTTCTTTATCAAATAAGTTAACAGAGCACATGTAGAAGTATTAGATTTCTCATTGTAATTTTTTTCTGTTAACTATCTTCATGGTCTCCCCAGTATATTATTAGATTGCCACTCCGCCAAATGCAGCCCTTCAGAAGTTGTGAATTCAGAAGAAGTGAATCTCATCTTAGTTATGTGAAGTGGATTTTGCTCTCATTTCACAGCATCTCACTTTTGGAAATCTGGTTCCTAGTGTGGAAAAGTTATAGACTAGTTTAGGATGGTAGGGACCTATGAAGGTCATCCAGTCGCACCTCCAAACTATCAAGGTCCTGCTACATGTTAGCTTTGTACTGCAGCCCTTAAATCACCAGTGTAGTTTGTGAACTTTCGGAGTTTAAAGTCCCATTGCCCAGGTCATTGATGAAGAATGCTAAGTAGTATCAGCCTCAGGTATAACCCCTTAGGAAATTCACCAGTACTTAAGAACCAGCTGGATTTCAAATGACTAATCGCAACCCTTTGAGTTCAGCAGTCCAGCCAGGTTTCACCCATCTGTAGTCAACATGTAGTGCATATTGCACCGGCTGAATTGCAAGGATGCTATGAAGACTGTGATGACTTGGTTGTTAAAGTCAAGGGAAACGACATCCACTGCTTTCTCCTCTCATCAAAAAAAGCAATTAGGTTAACCAGTCACATTTTCCCCTTGATGAATCTGTGCTGGCTCTTCCTTCTCACCATCTTGTCCTTCATGTGTCTGGATGTGACTTCTGGGAGTATTTGTTCCACAAGCTCCCAGAGACTGGAGTGAGGTCTGTAGTTCCCTGGGTTTTCCTTTCTGCCATTTTTGTTTGTTTTTAATAAAAGTGGGACACGACTTTTTTAAGATTAAAAAATTGCTCTGACATTTCAAAGTGGATAATTAGCTCCCTCAGCACTCTCCATGGATTTGTATATGTCTGGTTCCCTTATTTGGTCTTGAATGTGATTGTTCTCTATTGCAGATAGTACCTCTTTCCCACAAACTTTACACAGAGAGCTTGGAGGCCTGAAAATAGACCTTGCCAGGAAAGAGCAAGAGAAAGACAACATTGAGCTCATTAGCTTTTTTCAAGCTCTTTTTCATTAGATTGTCTTCCCATTCAATAGGGATACCACATTTTGTCAGTTTTTCATTTTTGCTGCCGACAGAGCAAACTCCTAGTTAGCCATTACATCCCTCTCCATTTTCAGTGCCAGGTGAGAGTTAGCTTCTCCAATTCCATCCCCACACATATGGCTGGCATTTCCATATCCTTTCTTTGTTAGCCCATCCATGTTTCCACCCCCTCTACACTTCCCTTTTGCATTTGACCACAGCCAAGAGTTTCCCAGTCATCCAGCTTGTTACATGTTCCCATTTTCTCAGAGATTGGGGTGGATCATTCTTGTGCTTTGAGGAGATTGTCCTTCACAAGCAACAAACTTTCCTTCCCTCTAAATGATGAGCTCCTGAAGTTCGCGCTCTGGTCTCTGGTACTTGTTTGCCTTGCTTCCTGAAGGATATCAACCACCACTATGCCATGATCTTTGCAGACAAGATTGCCACTAGACTACCTCATTCCCAACTAGTTAATCCCTGTTCATAAGCAGCATGTCCAGTGGAGTACTTCCTTTTACTGTTTCATCCAATGCTTGCATCAAAAAACAAAAACTGTCACAAAATTGCCTGTATTACTTGCCTTCCATGCTCCTGCCCTTCCAGCAGATATTTGAGTGCCTCATGAATCACCAGGATCTTTGTTTCCTGCATGAGGTATCTTTTGATTCTCTGAAAGAGGTTTTGTCCTCCTCATCTTCCTGACTAGGTAGTCTGTAGCAGTTTCCCATCTGAATGATCCTTTTTGTTGGCCTCTCTTCTGATCTTGACCCGTAAGCTCAAATGGCCCTTTTCTTCTTCTGTTAAAGAGCTCCATACATTTGAGCTTCTCCTTGCACAGAGTGTAACCCTACAGTCATCTTCCCTGCCTGTTCCTCCTATCCAACCAGTGCCCACCCACTGCAGCTTTTCAATCATGAAAGCTCTGCCATCCATTAATATCTGTCATCTCAGTGATGTTGGATATATGTGACTGTGCAGAGACTTCCATATTCTCCTGTTTGTTTCCCAAGCTGGATGAGTTTATGTGCTTTACAACAGGTCCCTGTTGCCCTGCCATCTCAAGCACAGTACAAGAACTTTCCAGGTTGCCATTTCCCAGGTACACTTCTATTGCCCTTTCCTTCACTTAGCTGTGAGCCAGTCTGCATCCTTTAATGAACGTCCTTCCAAGCAATCCTTGCTAGCTTTAGCAAGCCTTTTGGCAAAGATACTCTGTCCCCTCTTTTTGAAATGGATCCCATCTCTTCCCAGCAATCCTCATTTCTTCAAGAGGGTCTTGTAGCACTATACCTGATGAGAAACTTGTTTAAACATGTCTTAAAATGGCTCTTTGTGGTCCCTTTGCAAACACGTGTTTCTTCTTCCCAACACCCCCCACAGCAACTGTTATCTCCCATGCAGCAATGTCCTGGGAAAGGTGTCCTGAGGTGTCCCATTGGTCCTTTGTTTAACCCCTTCCTATTGGCTGTTGACCCTTTACCTGATGGTTTCTTTTGTGTGACCCTGAACTCGTGATTGGTTCCCCTTTGACCCTCCTAAAAGCCTTATAAACCCCTTCCCAACAATAAACTCTCTCTTGCCTCCTCTCCACGCCCGGTGTGCTGTCTCTGTGCCTGCCATGGAGCCACGTGGGTGGTGGGGGGAGGGGAGGGCACCTCTCCCCTCCAGGCTCGGGGCCTGAAAAACCCTGTTTCTGGAGTCCCCCTTCCCCGTCCCACAAGACGTCGGAAATGGTTCTTCAGACGGAGAAGGAACTAGAGCTGGGCTCCCCCACGTCGTGGATGGGGAAAGGGAAACCCATAGGGTCTTACTGCCACAGCCGAACCTGTGACCAGCCACATAGCCAGGCCTTGATGTGTGGGATACATCTGCTCTACCCAAACCTTTGCTCATTACTGACAAGACATCAGCTTGAGTCCCAGACCCCTCATCCTAGCCCTTAGTGCTTGTATATAGATGTGCAGGAAGACTGGGACCCAAAGAGAGGCAGAACATAAGAGAAGGCCACCTGGAACTGTGATAAATGATGTCTTAGATCCTTCCCAACCCTAAGACTTGAAAGTTTAACTCTATAGGCTTCTTTTAAAGCATGATAGGATAGCCATTGTTTTCTTTCTTTTACCAACAGCTCCATGACTAGCACACTTACATAGAACACGAGAACTCTAGGTCCTAGATTGTGTTCAGAAAAAGGAGTTCAGGTCTTCCTCCTTCACTACCTGGAGGAGTGCCCTAGCAGCACATATACAGAATATTTGGGGTTGAAGAATAGGTAGTGGGTTTAGTTCTTTCTACTGGAGCTGTTCCACCTTTACAAAGGAATTCAAGATTTAGTAGGTCAGGAATGTTACTTTCTAGCCAAACCATTGAGGGCACTCTCTGGGAAATAGGAAAACCTGAGTTCCAAGCCCTGCTCCAAGAGACTGTTTATTTTTTTACATTAAGCAGTCATTTGATAAAATACATGAAGACTCCAAGGCAAAGTACAATGCACGTGTCTCTCTGCTGGTGCATGTGTGGCAGCCAAAACTGAAAACATCAGCCTTCAGGCAGAATGTCTCAAGAGAGAGAGACCAAATGCTTCCTTCAGCAGATTTTTCTATTTTTTAATCTAGTCTGAATAGTACGCTCCCATACAGAGAGCCAGATTCCCCTGCCCAGCTAACCCATTCACTCACTGAGTTCCTCTGTTCAGCCTGCTCTTTCCAGCAGTGACACTAATCAGGGAATCAATAGATTTTATGGCAGGACATGTCGAATGTACATGTTCCCTTTAAATCACAATATGTCTAGACTCATGTCCAAACAAATGCTTTCCTGCTAAAAGTAGAAGCAAAGCACTTTTGGAAAAATACAATTTAGAGAAAAAAAAAAGGAAGAAGAATAAATGTCTTTTTAGAGTTGTGAATTGCATAGGATGCGGTAAATTGTCTAGTCAGTGTTTGTCTACATGTGGTCTGAGCATTTTTTATGAAGATCCTGGGTTTAAATACATATATTTTTTGTCTAAAGATTAAAATCCGAAGAGTTGTGATGCCAATAGCAAATTACAGGGCGTTTTCTTCATCTGCAAGATCACTAGCTTTTGCCATTGGTTTTGGGTACTGATTTACCCATAAATATGAAATGGAACAGTCACTCTACCAGAAACACATATTGTGTTTTCAGCACAGCTGAGGACATAGTTCAAAGAGAAACATAGACAGACACACTTTCTCTGTTCCCACTGTAGTAAATGTATCTAAGTTTAAAACTACAGTGTACTTTGTCCAAGAGTGTCTCAGGAATTAAATACTTTTCTGTAGTAACAGAAACTTCAGAACCATTCAGCAGTCTTTCGTTTTGATTTTTAATTTTAATCCTAAAAATACTCTTTTTCTGAAATTATAGACTGGATTTTATCACTTCACACTTTCCTAGGTAAAAGAAATAACCACTTACAGGCAAGTTGCCTTTATTCATATATTGTTAGTCTCCTAAAATGGCTCCTACTAAGTTGCATAAGTACTTCTCATGCCCCATTAACTTAACTGGGGAAAGGTTATCTTTGTCTGCTTAAAGAAACACAGTCTTCCCAGAGAAGTGTAGCAAACCCAGAGTTTAAAATATTCCTGGCATGGGTGAGGTTGTTCAGGCAGCTTTAGGCAGATGCACATAATTCACAACATTCTTCGGGAATTCCTACCAAACAACCATCACTCTTAGGGCAGAATATGTCCTAAGACTATTTTTAGTATTTTGTCTTGCTTTACTGTCCGGTAAACTTTTAGATTTCTTTAGTTATAAAGGCAGCACAGAATAGTGATACCGAACTCAAAACAAGCCAAGTCGGTACAGAAGAAACTGCACAAACATTTCAGCAAGCAGGCTAATTCCCCCTTCTGTCAAACAACTGGGCATAAACCCATTAAGCTGATACCTAGTACTTTTAAAAATTGTACTCAGTGTGGGCTCTTATCCTGAAACACAGTATAACATGCCTGCAATAGAAGTTACAACAATTTAAATACTATGCAGGACTTTGGTTTTTATTAATATCACAATTAGCCTTCATCAATAGTAGATATTCTTCTGGCTTGAAGCTTGATGCTTTGGAACAGATTAACCTGACTGACTTGATTAGTCAAACCAAACTGCTGCCACCTCTGCTCTCTCAGTCCCACACAATGATTTGTGTATGTAGTGCCTTCATTTTAGAAGTGGGATTTCTTTCCTTTTTTCTTGCATCAATATAATATTTTGCGTAGAGAAAATGCTCCAGGTTTACTGAAGGATACTAGTAATCACCACAGGGCTATAAACTCCCACTAATCCAAGCATTAATGCAGTCCTAAATTACTCAGCAAGGGATTTCTATACATGGTTCAGACCCTCTCCAATACTGTGAATATTTTTAATTTATTTTAAAAAAAGAACAAAAGAGAGGCACTTTTTTGCTTTTTCTCAAAACTTATCAAGAAGTGAAATTTTTCCATTAAGGCCTTTCCATCCAAATTTTATGATGTTCTTTGGGACCCTTTTATGACTTGGCTAAGAGTAAATGGGTTCCTCAGTGGGAATGAATCCAGAGACTGAGCATTTCCACAACAGGCAAAGGCTAATGCAACCACGACTTAGAACAGCCAATGCCATCTTCTGCTGCACACATGCACTACTCCAGGCTTGGGAAGAGCGTGGACATAGGAAAACAAATTGCACTCAGATGAGAAGAGCACCCATGGCAAGCTGAGGTAAAGACTTTATTCAGAGAAAATATCTCAGAAGTCATGTAAAAAACACTCACAGGTGGCAAGCACTGGGAATTCTGGCAAGCACTGGGAATTCTGGCTCAGATGCGGAAGTTTTGGAGAGCACACTCTCACTTTGGAGGATCAGAAGAAAGCAAAGGCAGTACTAACATCCATGGGAGGTCAGTGCCAGAATACCTGGGAGGCAAACTAGAGGGCTTTGCTATGAGGAGTGCTGTGTTGAACCACCACTGAGTTAAACTGGGAGCTCACAGAAACAAAAGGTTGAAAATGGAGCTCTCTTAGAATTTCTGTGTGCCTTCCTGCTGATTTTCCTTCCTCTCCTTGGATGGTTCATTCTCATGTCCCAAAATCTCTCCATACATTAGAGCATAAACAATGAAAGTGAATGGATAATAGACCCAGGTGGGTGACCAGCTATAAAACTGGAAAAATCAGTCCAAAGAGGCAGCAGAGTAGAACATGAAAAAATACTATCTGCTTGCTACTGAGACCCAAGTATTAGCAAAGCAAATACCATGATATATGAAAATAAATTACTTTGAAATAAATACAAGACTGCACAGTACGTTCCTGGTGCTACCAAATAGCACCAGACTATGTGCCTAAGCATTATACCGTCAAGACCAGTTGCGAGATATAGGAGGAGAAATATAGAACTAAGTATAACTAGTGGGAAGTTTATCCTTGAGAAACATACATTTTTCACAGTCAATTAACCTGTAGCAAATATGTACCACACTCACCACTGTTAACTGCAAGAAGGGTGTCATCACTTTCCAATGATAAGTATTTGTCTCTATTTACCCACATACATAACCCTAAAAAATTGTTACTGTTGACTGCAGTGTCATCACAGATGGAGTCAGGGACTTTTGATCAAACAGTGCTCAGCTCTCAAATAGTGAGCATTGCACTCAGAACCTGCTGGCAATTTTTTCAACCTCTTCAAGTATGCACCTTTATATGACTATCATTCACTTTCTACTTTCACAAACAAAGCATAGCTAACAAATGGAAGTTAATAGATAGAAATATAGAGAATTTGTAAACTGCAAAGGCATTTTACAAGAAGCAAGGACACTCCAGCTATTACTAAATGTTTCCTTCCTTATTAAAATGGAGGAAGACAAAATGACAGGTGAGAGGAAACTCAGATACAATTAAACATACAATGATGAAACTCAGTTCTGTGTTACTGCTGCTGCTGCTCCGTTTCTGCCATGACTCACTACAGTGTCCTTGTTCTGCAAGGACCACAGCTGAGAATGAGCTGTTATGTTCCATGTCCTTGTGCTAAACCCATGAAAAGCAAGATCAAGACACAGAGAAAAACTTAGTTATCCTTGGGTTCATTCTGATAAGTTGTTATTTTGTGCCAATTTTTTTTTCAGTTGCTTTGCCGTTTTAGCAGGAATTTAATAACCTCAAAGTGAAAACAAAAATATTACTTTAACGTGCACACGAAACCCTCACAAATCCATACCTTATGGCTGTTGCAACGTGTCAGGCTTACCCCCGATGACATTTTGAGTCTTGCTGGAATTAGACTAAATATGAAATCAGTTCATTCTTTACAGATATTTAATATAAGAACTGGCTAAGGACTGGACCAGAACAGATTCTTCTGAATCATTAATACTGCCAACACTTACTTAGACTTTGTTTGAAATAGTAAATTACCCTCTTGCTGCTATTAGATTCAGTTATATCAATGTATATTTAACTACTTTATTGCTGCCCACTGTACCAAGTATATAGGGCAAAATACTGTGTGCTTACTGCGTTTCTGCTGGCTTAAAGGCATGGCATTGTATTCATTGCCATGCATTTAGGAAGACAACTGAAGTCCACTGTGTGTCACATCATCTCCAATTCTAGGTACCCTTCCAGACTGGAGCAGCAGGCAGTGATGGAAGGCTCTGAGAGATCTATCTACTTTTGAAATACGGGAAAGTTAAAGAGCAACGAAGTCAGACCAAGTGCTCCAAGTCTTGGTGAGCTATTTGTAGATAGGGATATAAAAGGTTGTCCCAGCACGCACAGTGATATAAGAAGGTGAGAGGACAGCTTTGCCTTGTGGTTAGAAAAACAGGCCTGAGCTTTGCTGAGAAGGATTACAGGAACAAAAGGGCACACCTTCACTTGTTTTGTTTTTGCTGCAGGAACAGAGAGAATAAGAAATTATAATATGTGCCTGCACCTCCCTGAACAGATTGAGAAAACAGAAAGAATGAATAGGGAAGGCATCATTTTAGAGTTATTTTTCCTAAAAATCTGTAAAGATTGACACCTTGCAAAATCATTTTCCATAAAACTTGAAGGAGTACAAAAGTATCTCTGTTCATTATTGCCCGTTCCACATATTCTAAACCTGACTGTCATTATGCTGATAGCTGGACTAACAAAATCAGAGGCAGAGTGAAAACAAAGTTTCCTTTAGAGCTGGAAGGTTACGTGTCAAATCTGAACTTCCAGGTGACAGTAAAGTACACTCTCAAACCTACTATTTGGAGCACACTTGGAGCATTCCTCAGAAACATTAATCCAAATGTTCAGAAATCCTCCAGAATGACAGTTCACCTGCCAAACAGTAAAAAAAAGTGATACCTACTATCCAAATAAAACCGATGTTGCAAGTTAAATCAAATGTCTTTTTATCCTTCTCTAGCAGCTACAGAAAACAACCAATTTTTTTTTATATGACATTCCCTAAATTGTGTTTTAACTTTTTGCTGTTATCCAAAGTGTCTCTCCATTTCTAAGAGGCAAAAAAGAGTGAGCAAAAGCCATCCAGGTGAGACTGTGTCAGTTCAAGTAGAAGAAAATAATATTCTCTTCAGTTTGACACTAAACTAAATGTTGCCTCTTTTTTTTTTTTGCAACAGAATTGGTTACTTGGATCCAGATTTATTTTAAGCATTGTGCTATTGTCATTCTGTACTTCTGAATTAAATTTCTTTATGTACAGCTTAGCACAGTACATATCTCACATTTAAACTGCATCCTGGGGATTTCTTATTACCACCCCAACTGGTTACATCCTTCCATAGAGGTGTGGTATGCCATGCAGGTGCTGTGTGCCATCACTGATGACAATATAACTGTAGCAATAGTAGCAATTTTTCTTTCCTCGGATTTCTAGCAAAGTCAGCACCTTCAGTTTTAGAAACTTCTCCTAGCCCACATTTGAAATAGGAAAAATAAGTACATACCAAAGAAGAATAGCAAAAAAGGATTGAATATTAAATAAGGCAAATTAAAAAGTCTTGCCTGGACCTTGTGGTAGCACACAACTTCCAATCCATTTTTGACTGTCATAGGTGTATATAATTTCTGTGAAGTAGTTGGCAACAAGGAAAAATTCTCAACATATTCAAGAGGTACAAATATTACAACTAGCGTTTGGTTAGTGAATAATAGTTTTCCAACTTAAATAATAATATTCCTGTGCATGCAAGGTAGCCTTATGGCAAGATAAAGACTAAAGTGCAGCCCATGACATGAAAAACTTAGATCACTTCTTGTTAGTAGTGTTTGCCTAATGAGAGTCTAAAACAATATTCCTTTTTGGTTTTGAGAATTATTGAAAATATATGTATAATATGAACTGTCTGTTAAATGAGAACTATTGAAGTAGTTTTCTATGGCCAGAATTTCCTTTCCTTCTTACACTGGTGTAAGATCAAGTAGGAGGTGGGGAGTGAGGAACAAGCTTGAAAATGTGATCAGCACCAACACAAAATAACAGAGCTTCACTAGGAACAACAAAGCTGTCCCAATGTACTATATATATAAAGAGCTGGCCAGAAAAAAGACAGTAGATCAAATAGTGATACTTTATCAAAAACATTTGGTTTAATTCTAATCTCTAAATAACACACCACAGGAAATGTCAGTTGAAAGGAAAGGTAGCTATGAGTATGAGCAAACATGTATAAATGGCAAATGATGCACACAGTAAGCAATACTGGGGGAGGAGAGGAAGTGAACAAAGCAGCTTTAATCTGCATTTTGTAGTCTTGGATAGAGATACTTTAAGCTTACAAACTCCATGCAGTTCATTTCAGTGTCATCAGAGCTGCTACCTTTGATTTCTTCTCACTTCCAAAATCAGGTGTGGGGGCTTGATCTTGACTGGATGCCAGGTGCCCACCCAGCCACTCTATCACTCCCCTTCCCATCCAGGCAGGGTAGAGAGCAAGATGGAAAGAACCCGTGAGTTGGGATAAGGCAGTTTATTAAAGCAAAAGCAAAGCAAACACTTGTGCATGCAAAAGTGAAGGGAAAGATAGCAGGGTTTATTGTCTACTTCCCATCAGCAGCGATGGCCAGCCACTTCCAAGAAGCAGGGCTTCAGCACGGATAATGGTTCCTCAGCAGGCAGCCACTGGAGACAACGAATGCCTACCTTCCTGCTATTAGCAGCCTGTGAGGGGGTTCAAGCCACCTCAGAAGTTGTTGGGACAGAAGCATGTCTTCTCTTGGCACCGTGTTTGCCCGTGCTGCACTGGATGTTCAAAGGGAACATCCCCTCAACCCATCATGAAACCAGTGCTACATAAAGTGGGTAGCTTTGATTACAAAACGAGCCCGAATGGGAAAACCCAATTTCCCATGAATCCTGGAAGAGATTATGGACTGGCCAGAGATTTTGGAGCACTGCCTGAAGAGGTGACTCCTGCCCAAGAAGCATCGCCATATAATGAGCTACCAGAAAATGAAAGAGGCTATGCTCTATGTACTGATGGAACTTGCCTTGTGGTAGGAAACCATCAGAGGTGGAAAGCTGCTGTGTGGAGTCCCACACAACGGGTCATTAACACCATCTCAGCCAGACCCAATACATCAGGAAAGCTTCAGGAGACACTATTAAAAAGGTTATTTTTACTCCTCAGAAACCTTCAAATCACTTTCATCTGCTTCATTTTACAACACATAAATGTGTATTCAAGATTCATAGAAACAAAATGAACTGTTTCAGAGGCAAGAGAGAGACAGGGGTAGGGGACGAATGGGACCAGCTGTTGATCGACAGACATCTAGGGCAAGATGGGGGAGGTAATTCAAAGTCATGCTGACAGAGACTTGTGTCAGAGAAAAACAAGCAGATGATTTTTTCCCCATTTTTCTAATATTTTTAAAAAATATTTTCTGCTTTTCCTACTGAAAGAGCACAGGGCAAAAAGTGAATGGAGAAATAAACAAAGAAAAAAACTTTGAAAGTTTCCACCAGCAGTGATAAAGAGCAGAAATAATCTCAAAATATATTAGACCAGTACACCAATTACTCCATTATTAGAAAACAAAGTTAGGTTTATCTCTGTGTTTCAGGGAAATCAAGCCCCCAGAGGTCAAGGAGGTTGCTAAATGGGTGAGGGAGCATTTTACAAATTCATCCTCTAATTTGGAGCCAAGGTCAATGATTTAAACTTTATTGCTCATCTTGAAACCAAACACACAATGAGCATAGGTGGAACCATCCCAACTAGCAATTACCCAGAGCTAGGCAAACAAGAACTGCAGAAGTAACTGTAACTGTAAGTGAATTCAAATTTTCAAAACATGACATCAGCCCTGCATGTTTGCTAGCCACTGTTCACTTCTGATGGTGATAACTTGTTAAGCCACAATACTCAGCCACATGCCTAGCATCAAGCTGTACCGGGAAATTGCAACTGCCACAAGTTGTCCTACTACTAAGAAGTCTCAGCTGCAGCCAAGACATTAACACTAAGCTCTCCAATACTTCAGAACCCAAACCTCTATGCCACAGACAAAACCAAATAAAAGATGACCAGGCTACCACTGTATATATGAAGTTTAATGCTAACTTACCAAGGAACACATCCAACTTCAGCCTTGAAAATATGTCAGTGAAAGATGTTCTTTGCAGATCTAAATGGTCCTGTAGAAAAGTGAAAGAGAAGAGAAAAAACATTTACTGTAGCTCTGATGAAATCTTCCCTGCCATAGCGTGAATCCCATTTCTATGGTTCATTGTTTGTTTTTTTAGCCCAGATTTAATGCAGCCCACACAAACTGGTGTCATCTTAGTGCTTATTACTGTAAAATATTGACCTCAGCATGCTACATCATGAAACATTTTGTAGAAAAGATTACAATATGCTGTATGTAAAGGAATCCCACACCCAGTCAAGTTTCCACTATAGATATTTAGTTTGAGGTTTGAAGGGAAACTGAGGGCTATGTTACAGAGTACTGAACTTAGATCTTTCCTATCCGAAGAGAAATATTGATGCCAAATACAATGAGATTTTATCTACCGAGGCAGAAAATAGGCACTTGCTGGAAGTTGAAAAAACAGTGTTTTACGGTGAAACACCTAAATTATCAACTTACAACGAAAAATGGAAAGATGCTGAAGTGAAGCTGGGGAGATTGAAACTAGCAGGTTCCTAAATGGCTTGTTAGAAATGTGTAACAGAATGACTGATGTTACGGAAAGGACCTCTAGAGATCATTTTCACTTTGACTACGCACACAATCAACTTCCAAGATTGCATTTTTTATAAACAAAATACCTTGAGAGGGAGAACAAATTGCAGCATTGTTACTATCAAAGCATGCTGAAGCTATGGCAACAGCAAGTTGAAAGAAACCCCACGTCCTTCTTTAATCTCACCTTCCTGTATTTGCCCCATATCAAGAGGAAGACCAAGGCTGCATTTGGCACTTCTTAAAGAAGAAGCTGCATGAGGTGTAAGGTCAGATTTTCCTTTCCTTTCTAACCCTTCTGATGAGAGTTCTACTTTTGGAAGTATTTAGTGTTTTTCATTAGTAGAAACAATAATAAAAGATTACCTTTGAATTTGTACAATTGTAGCATGAACTTAGTCCAAATAAATTCTACTTATAATTTTTTCCCTTCAAGTAACCTTTACTGATAATATATTACCTGAAGCTCAAGTTATGATTTTCTTTGTACCAAACACTTTGAAAATTATACAGGCTTTTGAGGTGAATTTGCCCTTTCAAAGCTGAATCAGGATACCAGAACTATGTGATTTCTGTGAAAAGGTCAACAAGAAGTTTAGTGTATAGTAGGTAAGTGCTAGATTACAGAAAAGAGTCCTGCCTTTGGAGACTTTTGAGGAATGCTGAAATTACTATCCCCCTCTCAGGTAGCACATACATGAGTAGCTAATTACTCTAAAATAATTCTCTGAAAGATACCAAGTTAGCTTTTGAGCCCCTCATTCTTCGTATTGTTGTAGTTCTCCATGTGCCAAAGGCAATTCTAGGCTGACAGAGTGCTACATGGAATATTACCATGACAAGGGTGTTGCTGCTGAGTGGTGGGATTTTTCATAAGGAATTATCAAAGGGCAGTAGTAAACACAGTCTAGGAGTATTACTGACATCGATCCTGAGAGACCCTCAAGCCACCTCTTGCCTCAGAGTGTAAGCTCCAATTAAGTATATTTAAACATTAACCCTGATACAGAGCAGGCTAATTGCTGGTTTCAGTTATAAGACAGTCAGTCTGTCAAAGCAGTAATAGAACTGAGCATGTCAAAAGGCACTGTGTTGTTCTTCAGTTATAGGGATACCTTTAGCTCTTTACCATATAAGCAAAAAAACCCTGCACTGCCAACTTTTAGCTTCTCCCTTGGAAAACTAGGCACTCTTTTTATGAAACTCTCAATTCATCATAGGATTAGAGGAAAGTATTTAATAGACCCTAATGAAATCATGTGAGAACTACACTAATTCTGTCACAGTAGCAAAAGACTAATTTCACTAGGGAACTAGGGAAAGTCAAAGATGCTTGTGAAAGGGAAGAAACTGCACAGTTCACCTACAGTTGCTAGCAAATGGAAATACTGTGAGAATTCACCACAGTATATTTTAAATAGGCTTCTTTAAAACAATGTTAATATAATTTGCATATGAAGCCAAACTAACACTCTCAGTCAATGGGAGATTAGGCATGAGAGATGAGCTATAACATCTCTAAGAAAGGAAGAACCTTCTTTGTGGTGCTCTTAGCTTTTTTGTGGGCAATCAGCCCATGTAAAAGGGAGGAGATATTAGATCTCACCGTAGGTGTAACAGGATATATTACTTTCTTAACTATGAAACTTCTTTCTGTGCCAGAGTCCTGCCATCAACAGCGAAAATGCTGCTACTTGTCCCAGGAGGTCAGTGAAGGAAGAACAAAATGAAAGTAGCTGTGACCAAAAGTCAGGACCCCGAGATCACTGCCAGCCCTGCCTGCCCCTGCCCGCCCCTGCCCATCCCCAGGGATCCCCACACCCTGCCCATGCCCAGGGCCCCATTTCAGAACCCCAGAACTGTTGATCCCTGTCCCATTAACACAGTAAGGCCAGTCCCCAACTGCCCACAGCCCTGCCCAACTGGGGGCCTCACCATGCCATGACTGGCCCCGTCCCCTTTGGGAGATGCCCAAAGTTGGGGTTGCCACAGTGCCTCCCATCTGCCCTGCTTCTGGCCAGGATGGTAGGACAGGCTCTGATTAGGACCAGGCAGTTGCTGGAAGCTGTCACCAGCTCTGGGTCATTGACCCAAGTAGGCTTGGTCTCTCTGAGAGAAATTACATAGGAATGCAAAGTTAAAGAGATGGTATAATGCAATATGAGTGAGGGAAAGGGAGTTAAGTGGGGAAAATAGGATAAACAATTTAACTGCATCCAGGAGCACAGCAATTTGTATAGTTATGAGAGTCTTGCCCTAACAGGAAGCTTGGTATTACCAGCCAGGAGGGCAGTGGTGTGACTTTAACCTTCTTAGACAGAGGTCAGAGAAGCTGCCAGAGCAGAACGAATAATAAACGTGGGAGAATTCAATTATACCCATGTAAACTGAAGGAATGTCATTGTGAGAAATGATACAGTTTTAAATATCGTAAATGACCACTTGTTAAACTTATGACTCAGAAAACCCACAAGTGAAGAAGCAAGTTGGCTTAGTCTTGAGTAGACGAGATGTGGGTTTCAATGTTACTTTTGAAGAGTTGCTCTGTAATTATGACTACTATATATTCAAATTTAGCAATTGCAAGAATGAAGTAGATTTAATTTCAAGAAAAAAGTGAACAACAAAAGAATGAAGAAGCTTGTTAAAAACAAAGTAAAAGGAAGACATAGAAGAATAAAATTCTTGCAGGCAGACTTGAGATTATTTAAAGACAACTAAACTGGAGTTTCACTGTAAAAATACTTTCCAATCAAAGAGAAATAGAGAAGGACCCACCAAAGACAGAACGACTGAACAACAATAAAAGAAGGCATTTAAAGTCAGAAAGATTTCCTTCAAAAAGCAGAAGTCTTATCTAAATAAGGGAAACAAAAAGGAGGACAAATTCAGATAAAACTAATATAAAACCATAAAAGGCATATGAAAACAGATTTTGAAGATTAATAAACCATAAAAGGCATATGAAAACAGATTTTGAAGATTAATTTGAGTAAATAAGAACTTCTTTGCTCCCTGGGAGAAAATTTGTACAGTCTGCAGAGCTAATAGAACTAAAAAAAGGGAAAGTTATAATGAAGAACTTAAATGAATTATCTTTATCCACGTAATTTAAGAAAAGTTCAGAAGGATTCACAGCCCCTTTCCTTATAAGCGTCAAGTTTGGTGAGCCACCAAAAGGTCAGTAGGGAATATTTATGAACAGATTGACAAAGTAAATGCTGAAGAATCACTTGGGCTCCATTGCATTTAAGACTAGGTCATATAAAAATCAAACTATGAGACTACTGAATTTCTAGTTTAGTGGTAATCTACTGACTAATGCTTCCTCAGGAATGGAAAGTCCCAAATGTAAAACTCCCTTTTTAAAAGGGTATTGAGAGAGGGTGCAAGTAACCTACACCAGAAAGTCTGACTTCTGTGCATGTGCAGCTATGAGAAATTACAGATCTTCTTAACATTTGACATCTTGGTTATACTGGAGCAGGTTTTGCAGTAGAATGTCAAGGATCACATACATAGGTCTGACTGAGAGGTCAGCAGGTATATTGAAAATGACCATGTGATTCAAGGAATTGCATAAGTTTCCAGAAAACTGTTGACAAGGAGCCTCCCCAAATCGTAAGAAATTAACCATTCATGATATAAGGAAGAAAATCTTTATTGTATATTCATAACTAATTTCAAACTGAAACCAGAGTGGGCATAAATAAAAGAACTATCTCAGGAACTGAACCAGTTTCCAAACAAAAACTATTCAATAGATTTCCATATGATCTGTCAAATGGGATAAGTTATGAATTTACAGATAATATAAAATGAGTCAGGATAGTAAAAATTAAAGCTGTCTTTACAAAAGAGTTACACAATATGGCATGAATTTTTACACTCTTTCTAAGCATCCATTCCTGGTGATTGAGATAGAAATCTGGAATAAACGCACCTTTAGTTTTCTTGTACTAATGACTGCACCGCTGTTCTAAAAAGGCTGACACAAAGATAAAAAATTACAGACAGATGAGCTGAAGTGTATAACAACATTTCAGGCAGGGAATGATGAAAAGAGCTGATCCTTCTTTCTCTAATATAACCTCTGCTCAACTAGCTTTTATGCAGAACCTCCTGTCGTGATTTCAAAATATTTCTCTATGGAACTGCTATCTTGAGCATTCAAGACATGTACAGAATGTTTCCCCCTTTAACAGTTTGTCCCTGCATGGCAAAGAATCAGTAAAGAAATATTTTTAAATTACAGAAATTTAATACATCCAGTTTTCATTTTCCAGCCTTCAAATTACTAGCAACTCCCAAGCTTTGTCACAAGGCCAGGATTTTTGGATAGCCAGCCTTTCCAGCCCCTTTATTCCAGAGGAACTCCGGAAACACCTTCTGAAATAATATTTAAGTGATTTAAAAAAATCAGGTTGTATTTTCACAAAAAAACCTGATACATCATTACTGCCGAAGATACTGAAAAATCTCATATGACAGTCAAAATAAGATGTGAGAATTTTATTTGTGTAAAGATACTTGTTTTCTTTTGGCTTTGCTGTTTCATCTTCAGCAGCAGGTGACAAATGCTCACCATTTCTCACTAAAAGCGTAGAGATACTTGAGGCTTAAGTCAGTGTTCTATAAACACTCAAGACAATGACATTTCCATCTGCATCATAAGCAAACCAAAAGGACAAGGCTGAACGTTCATTTTCACCTCTCAGATGTGCCTGTTCTTACCAGTGGGGTTTCCCAGGAGCTGTGTTTCTGTCTATAATGTGCATTGCTGTGTAACAACAGCTACGTGGTGAAAAATAGGTCCAGTTTTAGGCTTTGGAGGATAAATGTGTTTCACATCAGCCTCACTGGATACTGTAATTCACATCATGCAACCAAATATTATAAAGAATACAAAGGAAATAGGAAATATGTTAAAAGTGCAACTCCATAGCTATAGTTGGAAACTTTTGTATGAGTACTATAAAAAATAATGCAACAGAAGTGTTCTACTCTCCAGATACGAGTGTCTTCAGTCCATTATATTCTTCACAATGAAGTTGTTCTCTTCCCCTGCTGCCCTCACAGAGGTCCCAAGAAACAAAAAATTTTGCAGAGGGAAAAGTGCAAGAGGTTGAAAATGTATGTGACTCTAATGTTCTTTCATCTTTGCATAATTTGTACAGTCTACAAAACAAGCAGTGAGAGTAATGCCACCCAGATGATAAGCAGAGAAGAGGGAAACATTCAGGGGTATGGGTGGTTGTGACATTTGTTCACTGTATGAAGAAATGACCATGATTGGATCTTTTGAATAGACAAAGTACCCTGAATGCGTTTTCAGGCCCATCTTTCACTTCCAATGAAATATATTTGGGCTGTCATTCATACCAAACAAGTGTTGCTGGCTTAAATTCAACTCCACTCACACTTAAGAAAATATCTTAATCCTGTGACCTCCATGCAAATACCCAATATTAAGTCTCCAGGTGTCACTTTTAACTAATAGCCTGCAATTAGTGTTTGATGGCCCATCAATGCATTATGCAGTTCCTTCCTCTGAAAGAGTTCTCTCTTTCTTTAAATTGCCAGAATTGAAAGAATTATGTTCTAATTCCCTGACTTCATCCAGTTCATTTTGAAACTTAATGTTTTCCATTTAAATACCCTATTGGGAACTCATTCACTTCCATCGCACCAGCACAGAGAGATTGCCTTGATTAATTACTAGCACTTACCCTTCTACTTCAGTAAATCTCGGTACGGTGTCTAATAACTGGAAAGCTTTAAATAAATGTTTTAAGTCATTCAAAATCTGCAGCTCTGAAGAATTCTACAAAACTGAATAAAGGCATTGGGCTACAGGGACTCTGTGTTTAAGAACTGAGTGTATGAGGTTCAGAGCTGATTCAGTGCCCAAGCTACTAAACCAAATTCATACTGGAAAGCCAGCTCATATTCATCAAATAGAGAGCAAAGGTTCAGGAATCAAATTATGCTTTCAGTCCTGGAGATGCAACAGAGTTGCTAGATTTACAATTTCTAACATATAGGAGATGTATTTTAAATATCCATAGGTTAACATAGGAAAGGAAGCTCATTAACATGGCAAAGATTAAACTTTCATTCATGTGAAGTCTACAGTGGTGACTACACAGAGAACAGTTATTCTAAGTCCAGTTTTGAAATGGACCTTCACACATGGATCAAAATTTTCAAAGAAAAGCAACAAACAAATAAACAAAACAAGTCAGAAAAGATGTTTGCAATCATCGAATCCATCTAATCCAGCCTTTGGTCAATCACCACTCTGTCAACTAAACCACAGTACTAAGTGCCATGTCCAATTTTTTCTTGAACCCTTCAGGGAAAGTGACTACACCACCTCCCTGGGCAGCCCATTCCAACGTTTAACCACCCTTTCTGTGAAGAAATTTCTTCTGCTGTCCAGCTTGAACGTCCCCTGGCACAGCTTGAGGCTGTGTCCTCTCATCCTCTTACTAGTTGCCTGAAAGAAGAGGCTCACCCCCACCTTGCTACAACCTCCTTTTAGGTTTTTGTAGAGAGCAGTAACATCACCCCTGGACCTCCTTTCCCCAGACTCCCTCAGCTGCTCCTCATAGGACTTGCTCTCAGACCCTCCATACCTTTGCTGTCCTTCTCTGGACACACTCCAGCACCTCAATGTCTTTCTTGTAGTGCAGAACCCAGAACTGGACAGAATACTCCAGGTGCAGCCTCACCAGTGCCGAGTACAAAGGGAAAACAGATGAACAAACCAACAAAACCCCAAAACTATTCCCAACGGAAATTCATCTGGATTATCCTTTACCTACAGAATAATCTGTGTAAGAAGTCTACGATAAATAAAAAGAAACGATCTAAAAACTGAGAGTCTTGGAAAAATGTAGATATCCTTTTCCCAAAGTTTATCTTCATTCTTATTCACTAATTCACTGCACTGAGTAGACAAAGGCCCCTTGCCAAGAGCTAGTTGAAAGTGTCTTTCCATTTAGTGGTAGGCATAGAGATGGGAAGAGAGTCTCCTTCACAATCCTCAGACTAAAACTGCATTTTTGCTCTTGTCAGTTAGAGCAGCAAAAATTTATTAAGGTATGAAGGCACCTCACACTGTACAATCAAATAGTTAACCATATTTTGAGGTTTGACCTTCAGCAATTTCTTCTGTAGATGAATTAGCTCACTGAATGTTTATCTCCATCAATCTCACTCATCTCTGTCTTAAGCCTTTTTTTTTATCCATGATAGGAACAGAACAGAACTACTTTATTGAAAAATCCAGAGCAGAGAATAAGTACTCGTCTGTTCAGAGCCCATCCACAAGCAGCTTTATTCACAAGAGTATCCAAAAGAGCCTCCCAGTTCTGGGAAGTATCCTTCCCAATTCAGTCTGTCACGCAGCACACCAGAAGTCAGATAAGTGGCCATAATACTGCTTACTTTGACTCAGCTGGAAGGCAGAGACAATCTATGTATATAGCTTTAACCAGCTGCAACATAAATTAATTCAAATTTCTGTGGCTTCATTGAAACAAGTGAAACTATGTTCCATTTACCTGGAGTGCACACGTCACCCATCACCATCACTAAACCCATGAGCATAAGCTGTGGAAGTTGAACTCCTCAGAGCAGAGCTGAACAGCCCAGCTGAAAGGTTGTGTTTTGAGAGGCTTCAGACAAACCTGAGTCCACTCTATCCATACTGCAAAACCCACCGTCTTTCTCTCTCTTTTCTCTGTATGCCCCTACATCCACCATTTTTCTGCCTCTTGTCCCCCTCTATTTTCACCACTCTTCATCCCTTACAGTGTCTACTAATTCCACATTCTTTTTGGACAGCAGGCAGTCACCTATATCATTGCCACCGCCTTAGATGCTCTCAACAGGGGGTCACATACCGGAATTTGCAGCCAGACAACCCAAAGCAGGTTTGCCCTAACCTACCCTGGAACTACAAAATGTACATGTAATTACAATCAGACCTTGATAAAGAGTTTTGCATATGCCCATTATCATTATAGTAAGCTGACCCAAGAGCCCAGGCTCAGATACTTCCTGAATCGGAGCCTTCTTGAAAAGCAGAGATAAAATTTCCAGTCTAATTTTGTAAATGCATTTTTAAATTGTCTGTAGTTACAGAGATGTACAAAGGCTAATAAAATTAAATTCCCTATTTAAAAAAATGAAAATGATTCATTTGTTTTTCTCAAGTATCCTTGTTAGTTGACTGCTTTGTTGTATTTTATTAAAACTAACCTTTTCTAAAATCTGTAATTATCTTGAAATACATTTTGTGATTTATGGTAAGGAGTGGATTATATGAAAATTGGGATGATGACTTCATTTATGTTCCAGATCTGATTCACCTTTAAAACTGTCTTTAGTTTTGCTTTCTGGATGCTTAGTAAAATAAAGTATTTTCCTCTTTCTAATTGCATGATTTAATGATTTATTGAGAGTCCTTAAATTCCACAGAGGTCAAAACTATCACACAAGGTCAGATCCCAGCAATACTTTAAAGTGAACTGGAAAATTTCTACCATGGCACCACTACCTTAGAAACAGGGTTAGAGGAAAAGTGGCTTCCAAAAGTGTCTTTCTTTTTACTTCCCTGCATCTTTCTCAGATTGTATTTGTCTTTGGTCAGTTTTTAAGCCAAATTCTGACATTCTGGGCTTTTTTGAAATTCAAGTTCAGCTCCGTAAAAGTCAAAGCATTTCTTTCAAGAAATATGAGAGAGAGAGGCACTCAGGACTCATCTTGTCCTGGTTTGCTATCCTGAACAGCAAGGGAAAGTTTTCACCTTTCCTGGATGCCACAGCAGACCTGACAGTGTCACACAGCAAAATCATACATAGATATGCTACCACAGAAGTCAGGTAGATCACTGGGCCTGCATTGCATTTGCACAGGTCACCTTGGTCCTGCCTTGCAATAGCAGAGGGGTGATACTGCTGATTAACCAGTGACTCTGTGTCTTGCATTGCCCACAAATTGCTCTGCTTTCAAAAAATGTAATTATCTGATTCCTCTCTGATGACCTGATAGACATGCCTGGTTTTGAATAACATGGGAACAAAGTGGTAGTGCTGGACCACCAAACGGAGCTCCCACAGAGAGCATGAAGGTACTGAGCCATGATTCTTCATATGGGAACAGTGCAAACAAAACCACTTGGCATTTTTTGAATGACTGTTTATTCTGTACCTCTGCTTTCTGCCGTAGCAAATCCGTGGGATTCTGCTGTACTTTCCTCATCCTAGTGACAACTCCCACGTACTGCTAGGCAACTATTCACAGTATCTTTGTTTTCCTGATCCAAGGGCAAGTTTCACACAAGTATCTTCATGCAGAAGACATTTTCCAATCAACTAGCTCAGCTTCATAAAAAAAAATTTATTTTCATTAGGTTCTTTTTAATTCTAACCTTCAGACTAGCAGCCAAATATGTGACAAGTACTTATAGGCTGTGGGACTAGTTATAGACAGTGTCACATTTCCTGTGTAGATGCATAGAGCACAGATTACTTGAGCCTAAACATCTGTAGTGAATAAGAACTTCACTTTGAAAAGACATAATATTTTAATAGGCACAATCCCATAAAAGTACAGAAGGTGAAATTAATAGATCTGATCTCAGTAAGAGTGTCTTGTTGTATACTCACTGCTAAGGTGGAAAGTTGTTTCTGAACTAGTTGCTCCTCCTGCTCCTGCAGTTCTGTGTCTTGCCAACACTCATGCAACTCACGACGACCATTTTCTCCTCTATAATTTGCCTGTCCTGCCTCATACTTTAACATTTGGGAAGGGGGGAAAAAAACATAAAAAATCCCAATTCACTTCTATTAAAATCTCATTATGTACGTATCTTGGTATAAATAACATAGAAAATTTACAAACAAATTAATCTGTCTCATTACAAAAAATTTTGAGAGAAGTAATTCTTACATCAATAAAGCCAGCTGCATATCTCTCCAGGCAAACACTAGGATCAATATTCAGGTATACAAATACCTCATTTTTACTTAGCACTTTTAGGTGGTATTGCGCTGTCTATGTATTAATCTAATGATAGTTACAT